>NC_069510.1:129770531-129825531 GCF_027579735.1 Bombina bombina
CTAGCCATTTTTCTAACAAGACTGTGTAATGCTGGAAGGCTGTCATTTCCCCTCATGGGGACCGGTAAGCCATTTTCTTAGTCTAAAACAAACAGAATAAAAGGCTTAATGTGGGCTATAAAACTGGTAGACATTTTTATGGGCAAGATCGATTGCTTTATTTGGGCTTTGTATAACGATTGATTGATATTCACACTTATAAAATTTGGGGAACGTTTTTTAACGTCAGGCACTGGTTTAGACACCTTTTCAGTCAGGAAGGGCCTTCCCTCCAGTAGGCTGAGCCTCATTTTCGCGCCATTACTGCGCAGTTTCTTTTGAGAGCAGGACATGCAGCTGCATTTGTGTGGGTCTGAAAGTATTCGAAAAGGTTCCTAGAAGGCTTCATTTGGTATCGTATACCCCCTGGGTTTGGTAAAGTCGCAGCAAAGGCTGTAGCTGGGACTGTAGAGGGGTTAAAACTTCAACTGGCTCCGGTTTCTTAATTTTAAGGGTTAAAGGTCTCAGATTTGGGGTGCAATGCTTTGAATGCTTTAAGACACTGTGGTGAAAATTTGGTTAATTTTCAACAATTCCTTCATAGTTTTTCACATATTCAGTAATAAAGTGTGCACTGTTTAAAATTTAAAGAGACAGTAACGGTTTTGTTTAAAAACGTTTTTTGTACTTTATTGACAAGTTTAAGCCTGTTTAACATGTCTGTGCCTTCATATAAGCTAGGTTCCGTATGTATGGAAGCCAATGTGTCTCCCCCTTCAAAATTGTGTGATAATTGTGCCATAGCGTCCAAACAAAGTAAGGACAGTACTGCCACAGATAGTAAAGTTGCCCAAGATGATTCTTCAGATGAAGGGAGTAGACATAGTTCTACATCATCTCCTTCTGTGTCTACACCAGTTTTGCCCACGCAGGAGGCCCCTAGTACTTCTAGCGCGCCAATGCTTATTACTATGCAACAATTGACGGCAGTAATGGATAACTCCATAGCAAATATTTTATCCAAAATGCCTGCATATCAGAGAAAGCGTGATTGCTCTGTTTTAAACACTGTAGAGCAGGAGGGCGCTGATGATAATTGCTCTGTCATACCCTCACACCAATCTGAAGGGGCCGTGAGGGAGGTTTTGTCAGATGGGGAAATTTCAGATTCAGGTAGAATTTCTCAACAGGCAGAACCTGATGTTGTGACATTTAAATTTAAATTAGAGCATCTACGCGCACTGCTTAAGGAGGTGTTATCTACTCTGGATGATTGTGACAACCTGGTCATTCCAGAAAAATTGTGCAAGATGGACAAGTTCCTAGAGGTTCCGGTGCACCCCGACGCTTTTCCTATACCCAAGCGGGTGGCGGACATAGTGAATAAGGAGTGGGAGAAGCCCGGCATACCTTTTGTTCTCCCTCCTATATTTAAGAAATTATTTCCTATGGTCGACCCCAGAAAGGACTTATGGCAGACAGTCCCTAAGGTCGAGGGGGCAGTTTCTACACTAGCCAAGCGCACTACTATTCCTATCGAGGATAATTGTGCTTTCAAAGATCCTATGGATAAAAAATTGGAGGGTTTGCTTAAAAAGATTTTTGTACAGCAAGGTTACCTCCTGCAACCTATTTCGTGCATTATTCCTGTCACTACAGCAGCATGGTTCTGGTTCGAAGAACTAGAAAAGTCGCTCAGTAGAGAGACTCCGTATGAGGAGGTTATGGACAGGGTTCATGCACTTAAGTTAGCTTATTCCTTTATTTTAGATGCCGCTTTGCAGTTAGCTAGATTAGCGGCGAAACATTCTGGGTTTGTAATTGTGGTGCGCAGAGCGCTCTGGCTAAAGTCTTGGTCAGCGGATGTATCTTCCAAGACAAAATTGCTTAATATCCCTTTCAAGGGTAAAACCCTTTTTGGGCCAGAATTGAAAGAGATTATCTCAGACATCACTGGGGGTAAGGGCCACGCCCTTCCACAAGATAGGCCTTTCAAGGCCAAGAATAAGTCTAATTTTCGTTCCTTTCGCAATTTCAGGAACGGACCGGCCTCCAACTCTGCAGCCTCTAGACAAGAGGGTAATGCTTTACAAACCAAACCAGCTTGGAAACCGATGCAAGGCTGGAACAAGGGTAAGCAGGCCAAGAAGCCTGCTGCTGCTACCAAAACAGCATGAAGGAGTAGCCCCCGATCCGGGACCGGATCTAGTAGGGGACAGACTTTCTCTCTTTGTTCAGGCTTGGGCAAGAGATGTTCAGGACCCCTGGGCACTAGAAATAGTTTCTCAGGGTTATCTTCTGGAATTCAAGGAACTACCCCCAAGGGGAAGGTTCCACATGTCTCACTTATCTTCAAACCAAATTAAGAGACAGGCATTCTTACATTGTGTAGAAGACCTGTTAAAAATGGGAGTGATACACCCAGTTCCAACCGTGGAACAAGGAATGGGTTTTTACTCAAATCTGTTTGTAGTTCCCAAAAAAGAGGGAACTTTCAGACCAATTCTGGATTTAAAGATCCTAAACAAATTTCTCAGAGTGCCATAGTTCAAAATGGAAACTATTCGAACGATTTTACCTACAATCCAGGAGGGTCAATTTATGACTACCGTGGATCTAAAGGATGCGTATCTACATATTCCTATCCACAAAGATCATCATCAGTTCCTAAGGTTCGCCTTTCTGGACAAACATTACCAGTTTGTGGCTCTCCCATTCGGGCTAGCCACTGCTCCAAGGATTTTCACAAAGGTACTCGGGTCCCTTCTAGCGGTTCTAAGACCAAGGGGCATTGCAGTGGCACCTTACTTGGACGACATTCTGATACAAGCGTCGTCTCTTTCAAAGACAAAGGCTCACACAGACATCGTTCCGGCCTTTCTCAGATCTCACGGATGGAAAGTGAACATAGAAAAAAGTTCCCTTTCTCCGTCGACAAGAGTTCCTTTCTTGGGGACAATAATAGATTCTTTAGAAATGAAGATTTTCCTGACAGATGTCAGAAAGTCAAAACTTCTAAACGCTTGTCAAGTTCTTCACTCTGTTCCACGACCTTCCATAGCTCAGTGCATGGAAGTAGTAGGGTTGATGGTTGCAGCAATGGACATAGTTCCTTTTGCGCGAATTCATCTAAGACCATTACAACTGTGCATGCTGAAACAGTGGAATGGGGACTATACAGACTTGTCTCCAGTGATTCAAGTAGATCAGAAGACCAGATACTCACTCCGTTGGTGGCTAACCCAGGATCACCTGTCCCAGGGAATGAGCTTCCGCAGACCAGAGTGGGTCATCGTCACGACCGACTCCAGTCTAGTGGGCTGGGGCGCGGTCTGGGACTCCCTGAAAGCTCAGGGCCTATGGTCTCGGGAAGAGTCTCTTCTCCCGATAAACATTCTGGAACTGAGAGCGATTCAATACTCTCAGGGCTTGGCCTCAACTAGCAAAGGCCAGATTCATAAGATTCCAATCAGACAACATGACGACTGTTGCTTACATCAACCATCAGGGGGGAACAAGGAGTTCCCTGGCGATGAGAGAAGTGACCAAAATCATAAGATGGGCGGAGGATCACTCCTGCCACCTATCTGCGATCCACATCCCAGGAGTGGAAAACTGGGAGGCGGATTATCTGAGTCGTCAGACATTCCATCCGGGGGAGTGGGAACTCCACCCGGAGATATTCGCCCAGTTGACTCAATTATGGGGCATTCCAGACATGGATCTGATGGCGTCTCGTCAGAACTTCAAGGTTCCTTGCTACGGGTCCAGATCCAGGGATCCCAAGGCGACTCTAGTGGATGCATTAGTAGCGCCTTGGACCTTCAACCTAGCTTATGTGTTTCCACCGTTTCCTCTCATTCCCAGGCTGGTAGCCAGGATCAAGCAGGAGAGGGCCTCGGTGATCTTGATAGCTCCTGCGTGGCCACGCAGGACTTGGTATGCAGACCTGGTGAATATGTCATCGGCTCCACCATGGAAGCTACCTTTGAGACAGGATCTTCTAGTACAAGGTCCATTCGAACATCCAAATCTAGTTTCCCTCCAGCTAACGGCTTGGAAATTGAACGCTTGATTTTATCTAAGCGTGGGTTTTCGGATCCTGTAATAGATACTCTGGTACAAGCTAGAAAACCTGTAACTAGAAAAATTTACCATAAAATATGGAAAAGATATATCTGTTGGTGTGAATCCAAGGGATTCTCATGGAGTAAGATCAAAATTCCTATGATACTTTCCTTTCTACAAGAAGGTTTGGATAAGAGATTATCAGCGAGTTCTCTAAAGGGACAGATTTCTGCTTTATCTGTCTTGTTACACAAACGACTGGCAGCTGTGCCTGATGTTCAAGCTTTTGTTCAGGCTTTGGTCAGGATCAAGCCTGTTTACAGACCTTTGACTCCTCCCTGGAGTCTGAATTTAGTTCTTTCAGTTCTTCAAGGGGTTCCGTTTGAACCTCTACATTCCATAGATATCAAGATGTTATCTTGGAAAGTTCTGTTTTTGGTTGCTATTTCTTCTGCTAGAAGAGTTTCTGAGTTATCTGCTTTGCAGTGTAATCCGCCCTATCTGGTGTTTCATTCAGATAAGGTTGTTTTGCGTACTAAACCTGGTTTCCTTCCAAAGGTTGTTTCCAACAAGAATATTAACCAGGAAATAGTTGTGCCTTCTTTGTGTCCGAATCCAGTTTCAAAGAAGGAACGTTTGTTACACAATTTAGATGTAGTTCGTGCTTTAAAGTTCTATTTAGAAGCAACAAAGGATTTCAGACAAACGTCTTCTCTGTTTGTCGTTTATTCTGGCAAGAGGAGAGGACAAAAAGCTACTGCTACCTCTCTTTCCTTTTGGCTAAAAAGCATCATCCGATTGGCTTACGAGACTGCCGGACGGCAGCCTCCTGAACGCAACAACTCACTCTACTAGGGCTGTGGCTTCCACATGGGCCTCCAAGAACGAGGCTTCTGTTGATCAGATATGTAAGGCAGCGACTTGGTCTTCCCTGCACACTTTTGCCAAATTCTACAAATTTGATACTTTTGCTTCTTCGGAGGCTATTTTTGGGAGAAAGGTTTTGCAAGCTGTGGTGCCTTCTGTTTAGGTAACCTGATTTGCTCCCTCCCTTCATCCGTGTCCTAAAGCTTTGGTATTGGTTCCCACAAGTTATGGATGACGCCGTGGACCGGACACACCAATGTTGGAGAAAACAGAATTTATGCTTACCTGATAAATTACTTTCTCCAACGGTGTGTCCGGTCCACGGCCCGCCCTGGTTTTTTAATCAGGTTTGATGAATTTCTTTCTTTAACTACAGTCACCACGGCACCTTATGGTTTCTCCTGTTTTTTCTCCTGTCCGTCGGTCGAATGACTGGGGTGGGCGGAGCCTAGGAGGGACTATATGGACAGCTTTTGCTGTGCTCTTTGCCATTTCCTGTTGGGGAAGAGAATATTCCCACAAGTTATGGATGACGCCGTGGACCGGACACACCGTTGGAGAAAGTAATTTATCAGGTAAGCATAAATTCTGTTTTTTTTCTTTCATGATTTAGAAAGAGCATGTAATTTTAAACAACTTTCTAATTTACTTCTATTATCTAATTTGCTTCATTCTCTTGATATACTTTGCTGAAAAGCATATCTAGATATGCTGAGTAGCGGCTGATTGGTGGCTTCACATAGATGCCTCGTGTGATTGGCTCACCCATGTGCATTGCTATTTTTCAATAAAGGATATCTAAAAAATTAAGTAAATTGGATAATAGAAGTAAATTGGAATGATGTTTAAAATTGTATTCTCTGCCTGAATCATGATAGAAAAGTTTTGGGTTTAGTGTCCCTTTAAGGGGCCGATCATGTCTGCCCCACATCGATAAATGCTGACAGCATACGCTTAAGACTGCTGCTCCTTAACTTGTCCGCTACCTCTGAGGTGGCGGACAGCAATCCGCCCGATCACATACGATCAAGTTGATTGACACCCCCTGCTAGCGGCGGATTGGCCACGAATCTGCAGGGGGCGGCATTGCACAAGCATTTCACTAGAAATGTTTGTGAAATGATAAATGCCGACCGCGTATGATGCTGCAGCGGATCATGTCCGCTGCACTTTGATAAATCGACCCCTCTGTATTGGGATTGTAAAAAAATAGTTTAAACGTGAATAACTTTTGGTATGTTTTATCAAATGTCTTGACATTTTCCAGATATGTTTAAATATATATATATTTGTATTGTGCAACGTTTGGGAGAAATTGGTTCACATCTAAGTTCTTTTTTGTAGGTTAAGCTACATTAAGCTCCCCAAAAAACAAGCTTAATGTCACTCATTTGCCTTGTGGGATACCAAAATCCATGAAACTTCTAGGATAGGCTTGAATAGTGAAAACCTGAGGTTGTGCCAAGTTTCAAGGCAATTGATTGATGTTTAGGCACATTTTGGTACATTAAGCTCTTTTTACATTAAGCTGCTCACAATAAAGGTTTTAGGATTGTAAAAAAATTGATAAATGTGAATAATGTTTGGTATGTTTTACCAAATGTCCTGAAATGTTCAGAATGTGTTTTAATAGATTATTGTATTGTGAGAAGTTTGGGGGAAATTGGTTAACATCTAAGTTCTTTTTTGTACTTTAAGCCACATTAAGCTCCCTAAAAAGCAAGCTTAATGTCACTCATTTGCCTTGTTGGAAATCAAAATCCATGAAATTTCTAGGATAGGCTTGGATAGTGGAAATCTTGGGTTGTGCAAATTCATGCAGCAATTGATTAACATTTTGGGCACTTTTTTAATCATTAAGCTACATTAAGCCATTTTCACATTAAATATTTTAGGATGTCCCCCTTTAGAATATATAGATTTTCTTCTTAAATGGAAAGAGTCCACAGCGGCATTCATTACTTTTGGGAAATAAGAACCTGGCCACCAGGAGGAGGCAAAGACAACCCAGCCAACGGCTTAAATACGCCTCCCACTCCCCTCATCCCCCAGTCATTCTTTGCCTTTCGTCCCAAGTGGATGGCAGAGAAGTGTCAGAATTTTAAATTTTTGTTTTTGTCTCTTATGGAGGGTAGTACTCTTCGGCATGGGACATGAGTTTTAAGTAGTCCTGTCAGTCTCTCAATGAGGGCTTGGATGAAAGTTAGAGTCTGGAGATGATGGGATACAGATTCTGTGTCCGGTGATGAATCCGGAGTGGCCTTGTTGACTCCTGTCAACCAGTTTTGATCCGTATGCCATTTCAGAACGCCTGGTTCCTCAGGCTCGGGGAATCAAGGGACTGCTGAGCCATCCACCTCTGGGGGTCCTGTCCTCCGAGAGGGAAGTTCCCTACCATATCATACTTCTGCACATTCGGGTAACCCAGTTTAAGGTTCCTCCATGTGGGGTGACGTGTTTCCCCCGGAGGTTGCAGCGCGTTTTCGCTTCCACATAATGTTGGCAATTGTTCGTCTGCAGAGTCCAGACGTTTATTTGAGAATGTGCTCATGCCCTATTGTCCCGGGCCTTCCGCCTTGGGGAGGGCCTCTACAGTTCCCTGCGGGTGTATCTGTTCCTGAGTTTTGTAAGATAGGGCTCCGTTTGACTGGTCCTGAGTGTAGGCCTGTGTCTTTTTGGGCGTTGACCTCCAGGTTGCCTTATATTTTATTTGTATCCAATGGGATGTCTTTTATTTGTTTTTGTTTCCTTTCGGAACCCTGTTGGGATTGATACTCTTTACTTCTTTGAAAGTTGTTTTGGACATGTTAGTCCTGTCTGTTTTCTGTTTTTTTTTCCCTATGAGGGAGAATTTATGCAGCTTGCCGGTTGGACCCTAGGTGCAGGCTGGTCCTGTTGGATTCGTTCGGTCTTGCGGCTGTTCAGACACGTGGCGCTGTTCTGCTCGGCTGGTTTGGTAGAAGCGAGTGCTCAGGTTATCATTGTTTTTAATGTTCAACTAAGCATTCGAGAGGAACTGTGAGTTCGTTAGGCGGGAAGGATTGTTTCAGTCCTTATAGCCTTAAGTCATAGATGGCCGGGCAGGGGAGTTTCCCGCTGCGGCACTCTGACATCTGATTTCATCAGAACCTAGAGCCTCCCCATGTGGTGGAGGGTTTGGAGGGCTTAACGCCCCTTACCGCAGTTGAGCGATTTGGCCTTCATTTTTTTAGGCCTCTGGATTTGTCCTTTTGGGCTTCATCCAACAGCTTGTACAGGATAGCTGTCTAGCATGCGGTAGGTTTGCAGTTTGAAACCAGTTGCAGCTCTTGACACCTTGTAGGTGTACGTGTATGCTGTTTATAGTGTATCTAGATGCAGCTCTTACTCTTTGGCTTGTACTGTCTGTCTGAGTTATAAGAGACCTTTGGGTTTTCTTCCATTGTCTCCGGGTGAGTGGATCTCCTTTTAGAGATCTGTGTTTCCGAGTGATGGTTGTTCCCTACGGTGACTTTGTTTAGCTTGGGGTTTTCTGGAGCTGGGTAGGCTTATTGCCTTTCTCTTCCTTGTGTCCTCTGCTTGTGCGGAGGTGGTAGGGAGAGTAGTCCTGCTAGTAGGATTTTTTTGACCTCAAGGTTTCCCTTGGTGGTTGTCCTGAGACTCTGAGAAGTATCTTCATATGACTTCTAGCCTTGCTCCTTGGAGCGTTGGACTTTAGCTTGGGGTGGTTCCTTCCTTTGGTCTTGGCTTTCAAGTTCTTCTCACTATCTGGATTCTCTGGATATGCATCCATACCCTTGTGTCTTGCTTTTTGGCCAGTTGGGGTGTTTAGTGCTAGGGTAAGGTTTGCCTGAACTATTAGGTGCCCGGACCGGTTTTTCTCCCTGAGACTTCCAGTTGCTGAAGCTTCGCTTGGCCTTTTTCCTGACCAAGTCTTGGGTGGTTTTGGACTTTTGGATCTCAGGGCTGGTCGGGGTGTTCCACGGTAGTGGGAACTTGGGCTATGTCCTTGCTCCATCTACCTAACCTGGTTAGGGTTGGCCAGGTTTTCAAAGTATTTTTTACTCTTTGCCACAGAGTAGCCCATGTCATCTGGTGGTTAGCCGTGTGGCTTGAGCCTCAAGGGTGCATGGTTCATACCCAGCTGCTGGCGTTGGATGTTCAATTTCTGGTGCGCCTTAGGGTTGCACTCCCCTGGTCAGGTTGCCAGTGTTCCTGTGGATCCCTACTCTGCAGGCGAATGGGTTGGCTGTGCCTCTGCTTGGCAAGCTACTTGTAGGGAGGTCCTTTTCTAGGACATCTGTGTTGGGATTTTTTTTTCCCCATTAGCTGGGGACTTTGGGCCTTGAGGACAGTTGTTGCCCTTCCGTCATCCTCCCTTTTCTTTAGGGGATATTCTCCTCCGTATGGAGATAGTCCTTGCTTTGGGCTTCTCCTGGATGGGAGGTGGAAAGGTGGGTGTTCCCCCTGGGGTCTTGCTGGCTCCAAGCAGACTTTTTGGGCTGTCATTTGATAGATCCTTTGGTCTATGGCCTTGTTGTCTGGTTTCAGAGCCGGGTTGTACTTATACTCTGTTGGGATGGCTGTGCTATCCTTACGCTTGTTCCTGTATCTGTTTCGGGATTCTTTTATTCCCCTGTCTTGGATCCCTGAGGCTGGGTTGGTCCAGCTGGGTGTGGGTCTGCAGGTCAGGATGACCGAGCGGTCTAAGGCCCTGTGTTCAGGTCACAGTTTCCTCTGGATGTGTGAGCTTTGTTGAGTCTATCCTGTTAGCTTAGTCTGCTAGAGTATAGATTTTCCTTTCAACTTGCTCAATTGATTAGAAGAGGGTTTACTCTTCTACCTTCAGGTTCTGAGGGTATACTCTCCTTCTCGGGGGGCCTAGATTGAGGTTTTGTGTTCCCCTTTTTAGGGATCTGTGTGTAGGTCCAGCGACTTGGGTTGTCTGGAGCGTGCCCTCTGTCTGGGGGTTGCTTTCGTGGTCTGTTTTTTGCTTGACTGCTTCTTCCTCCCAAGTACCCTCTGTGTCGTCCTGTTATGGTCTCTGTGTTCTCAAACTTTGTTTTTTTCTCCTGGGTGTATACCACACCTTTTCATGGTCGAATACTTTCTATGGTCAGACACTGGGAGGACTTTGCCTCTTCAGTTGCATTCCGTGCTTGCAGGATGTTGGAGAGACGTCTGTTCTGTCTCTGTGCCCGGTCTTATCCCGGGTTTCGCTTGGTATAGGTGTGGCCTTCTTTCCCTGTTTAGGCCCCTTTGGGTCTCTGTGAGCTGGGCTCACTCGTGGAGGTGTTTTTTTTTTGTATTAGGGGACCTTTCGGTTTCCTTGGTTCTCCTTTGCCTTGTTCCCTTGGGGGTTTCGACTGATGTCTCCTTCATTTGTGGAGATGAGCGGCGGGGGACCGTTTGTTGGGCGACAATGTCTCCTGGAGGACTGTTGGCTCAGTCGAGTCCATTTGCGGTCTCTAGTTTGGGGCTTTTCCTCTTAAAATTTTCTCAGCTTCAGACGAGGCGGGGTTTTTTATTGGGTAGGGGTTCAGGCCTGGTGCCCTCAATATGGGCCGCCTATTGTACCTCCCATCTTGGCATTCAGTGTCCTCTATAGCTTGGGTATTGTTTTCCCAAAAGTAATGAATGCAGCTGTGGACTCTTTCGATCAGAAGAAAAGGAAATTATAAGGTAAGCATAATTTTTTTTTTCTTAAATGGAAAGAGAGTCCACAGCTCCCTCCCATAATTTTCTGTGGGGCGTCCTTATATTCTTCTGGCACCTTTTCACCCTGATATTTCTTCTACTGTTCCTTGTTCCTCGGCAGAATGACTGGGGGAAGAGGGGAGTGGGAGGAGTATTTAAGCCTTTGGCTGGGTTGTCTTTGCCTCTTCCTGGTGGCCAGGTTCTTATTTCCCAAAAGTAATGAATGCAGCTGTGGACTCTTTCCATCAGAAGAAAAGGAAATTATCAGGTGAGCATAATTCTTTTATTTCTAATTATATTACAAATACTGTTAAATTGTTTGGAATACTCGGTTGTAAATACTACTGTGTCTTGTGTGAATTCTTGTTTTTTGCTTTGGTTATGTATAAGATCCATCTGAGTCTTATTTTCCACACTCCTTAAGGACTACTTAAGATTTTTCTCATTGTACCCCCTTAGTTTTAATCTGTTGGTCAGGGCATTGGACTGTTGGAGGAAGGGTTCATCAGAATTGGTATTCCTTCTCATGCGTATATATTGACCTCAAGGTATGTAACGAATGAGATGTGGAGGATGGCATAATTTTGCGTGCAAAATAGTGTTGCCAGCCGTAGGTTTACGGTACGCATAAGTCAGTATGCACCCTGTTTCTACAACACCTGTCAATTTGAGGTCCAAGAAGCAAGTAGTTAGCTCCTGTAAATCCCCAGTAAATCTCATATTAAAATAATTTGTGTTGAGATAGTCTAGGAATGCAGTAATATTGAATGGGGTTTTTACAATGAACAGCAGATCAATAATAAATCTCATATATTTGACGACCCGGTTCACAAATGGATTACATATTGTGTACAAGTAGAGATCTTCCCACCAGCCAACAAATAAGTTGGCAAACGAGCGGGCAATCTTTGCCCCATCGCCGTGCCACAGACTTGTAAAAAATTACTAATTGTTGAACGTAAAGAAATTATGTTTTAACAGAAACTCCACTATTTCACAAAAGAAGATCTTAAATTCCTCTGAGTATCTGGTTGCTATATCTAGAAAATAAAGTATAGCTTTAATTCCTAGTGCATGGGGTATACTGGAATAGAGTGCTGTGGCATCTAACACTACCCATCTATATTCCTTTTTCCATTTCATATTCTGTAATGAAGTTAAAAGTTGTGTGGAATCCCTGAGATAGCTATTTAGGTTTTTGACCAAAGGTTGAAGAACAGAATAAACCCATTCTGACAGTGGCTCAAAAAGTGAGCCAATGCCAGAAATGATCAGTCGACCAGGGGGAGACAGAAGGCTCTTGTGGGTTTTGGGTACATGATGAAAAATGGAAACCAGGAGATATTGAGGGATCATAGACTTTATCTGTTCACTAGAGACTATCCCTAATGCTGTACCCTGTTCAATGACAGTTTGAAGTTTCACCCTAAATTCGGGAGTCGGGTTTCTGCTTAGTTCTCTATATGTGTTGGTATTACATAGCTGTCTATTGGCCTCTTTAATGTAGTCATCCACAATGCCCCCCTTATCCGATGCTCTGATGACAATGTTGTTGTTAGACTTTAGTGTTCGTATGGCTTCCATCTTCTGATGTTAAATTATGTGTGGGTTCACTCCTAACAGCACTTTCTAATTCTAAAAGTTCCTTTTTAACTTGTTTCTGATAAAGGTTAATAGAGCGACCCTTAAAATGTGTAGGATAGAAGTCTGAGGTCTTCTTATTTGTAGAAGGCACCTCAGAATCATATGGACCAAATTGGTCTTCCAGAGATTTCAATTCAATTCATTGAGGGTAACAAAATCTCCAAATTCGAAGTCCAAAGAACTCACACTCTTATCACCCCGCATGGCAGCATGATTTAAAAAATGATCATCAACAAATACATCATCTTGATTCTTATGTGCTTTAAAGAACCTCTTAAGTGTCAATTTTCTGATAAATTTGTTAACCTCAATTAATGTTCTGAAAGCAGTAAAGGTGTTAGTGGGAGCAAAGCTCAATCCTTTTCTTAAAAGAGAGACTTGTTCCACAGTCAGAACTGTACTAGACAGATTTATGACCGATAGTCCTTCTTGTGTTGTTTCTGCTTTCTGGCTGATTTTCTTAATTCTTCTGCCTGCCCTCCTGGTCCATCTCCTAAAGGGATCTGGTGTGTAGACCCGTCCTTAGGGCGTACAACCTGTTGTTCCACATCTGAATCATCATTGCTAAGTACCTGTAAAGACAAGAAGGGACAAGAGGGGAGAGGGGTAGAGGATGGAGGAGCAGAGGAGAAATGGAGTTGATTGGGGAGGGTATGGAGGTACAACTTCCATCAGACACACATGAATCCTGATCTGAGGTGTCAGTGGAGGAAAAGGTCACCCTGCACTTAGTCTTATGTTTCAAGATGGATTTCAGGGTGTTTGCCTTATTATCTTCCATTGGCTTTTGTTGACCTTTGTTGTTTCCCTTGTTCTTATGAAACCTTAAAAATGTATCAAAATCAAAAACTAGGAAATAAATAAATTGTTGTATTTAAAGTGATTGTATAAAGTTTTGCAATTTAATGCCCAGTATATAAAATTAATCTTAAAAACAGGGGCACATTTTTAATTCATTACATTTTTTTAAAGATACTTTATTTGTAAAATAATTACCATTTATTGATGGTAAACATTGCACTGTTCCTTCGCCCACATCTCATACTTTATTTAGTTGATTGATGATGAATCTGGCTTCATCCAATTGTTGCATGCCCCCTTTGGTGTCCAGCTTGTGGGGCACGCAACGATTGGATGAAGCCGGATTTGTCAGCGATCAATAAAAAAATGAGATGTAGGAGGAACGCCACAATGTTTACCATCACTAAATGGTAATTATTTTACAAATGAAGCGTCTTTAAAAATTGTAATTAATGAAAGCACCCCTGTTTTTAAAATTCATTTTATATACTGGGCATTAAATTGCAAAACTTTATACACTCACTTTAAAATGCACTTGTATATTAACAAACTAACAATTATTTAGCAACAGAAGCACCACGATTTGGCTTGTATAGACCCATTGGATAAATGTGCCAGTTGTATGTTGCTAAACAATAACTTTGCCAGGCGAAATGCACTGGATGATACATTGTGGCCCCAAGGCTGTTTGTTGGACATCATGAGATAGGAAAGCTGACATTCTCCCTGTTTGTTTTTGTTTTTTCTGGTCTGGAAGCAAAATGTAAGATTTAAAAGATTTTCGTATTATCTGCGACTGGAGCAATTTATGAGGTGAATATAACAGCACATGGAATTAGCAGACCTGCTGCACGCAAATTAACCCCTTTACGCCTGGCTACCTTGTGACACTGGGAAGGCTACGCGTGTATTACTAATTGTTCCAGTCTACAAACGCCAACGTTTATTCTGAATGAATAATTAAACAGGGCTGTCGGCTAATTATTCATGGCTTCATATTTCTCATTTCAGGATTGTTTTCTATTAACTTCAAAGCCAACCGAATAGACGTGAGAACTGATTTTAAATAGAGTTGCTAAACTAGGTGTGGAACATTCCTCTTTATTTAGTTTGTCTTTTTATTCTTTTAATTCATTTTCCCCCAAACTATTATTTGTATTTACATTGCACGGCTCAACTTTTATTTTATTTATTTATTTTAATTCTTTTTATTGAGAGATAATGCATACATATGACAATCGATAGAAGATACATCAAATATGGGGATACATTTTGCATTAGAACATTGAAAAAGAAGAGAAAAATTTGATTTAATTTGTCAACAAAAAGAGAAAAGCAGAATAGGGTGACACGTGTTGCATTGGAACATAATAAACCATTTAAATTGTCGATATTAAAAGAAAAACAGAAAATTTTGTTATTCAGTTCATGACCTTTGTTCTCTCTTTCCATTGCTTTTTCTTCCCTATAATAATCTAACCAACTCAAATAAATAGAATTAACTTTAAACAACTAGCTTGATTCACGTAAATAAACAGTCTTGACGACGGGACCCAGTGGGGGGAAAAAAAAGAAGGGGGGGGGAATGAAAGAGGTAAGGGGAATATGTGATTGCAGGCGTGTGTAGTGAAGTTTATTGAGATGAAAATAAGTGAGACCATTGTCCTCTTAATGCGTTTTCCAGAAATATGGTGGTGTCTCTAAATGGTTGTAGTATTTGTCTCTGAATTTCTAACTCAAATGTTAATATAAGTCTGCGCCATTTTCGTAAGAAGAGATTTAGTCTATTTTCTACATCCATTCTCGCATCTAATTGTTCCGTGAATTGGCATCGTATCTCAACCCATGTAATTTCTCTGAGTCCCTCCTTCTCCCAACTTGACTGTAGTGTAGGTTGCAGTAATTGTAGTCTGCTGGGAGCTAGCTGGTCATTGATGGCTCCCAGTAGTACCTTGCTTCTCTGGAGCTGACTTTATTTGTGCCCTTAAGCAGTAGTGCAATAATAATGTGCTCCTACTTGCGACCGTTTAACACGACTCACTGGTTGTATACAGGGGATAATGTTTAAATGGCTGGCATTATACGCTGGTCACTGATCGGTCAGTTTATTAATAAGCATTATTTCTACAAATCCTTTTTCATTACATTGCTCACAAGCTAATACACTGTATACCCTGTGGTGCATAATCATTTCATATGAATACGCACTGCCCAGCTGCGCCTGGCAACCAGAGGGTTACATTTTTATCTTCCCCACTGCTACAGATTGAGAGTTCAGGCCTCGTTCCTATAATATGTTACAGAATATGTAGTTGTTTATATTCTCCTTCTGAACAGCTGGGGGTGCATGTCTCATTCCTCTTAACACTTTGCATCATATCTTCTGTGTTTGGTGCACTTTAGCTTTATCTGCTAGCTGCTGTAGCCGTGACCGTGCATTAGTCTTGTCTTATGTACTGGACAAAAAGAATAAAAATGTGTGTGTGTTTTTATTTGTTTTTAGCTTTCGCTATATGATCATATTTAAATCCACCCTTGCATCTCTCTGCTGCTAAATACAGACACAGTGCTGAGAAGTTCACTTCCAGTCGAGTTACTCAGTCCTTTGTACAGCCCCAGCAGACAGCAGTCTGTCGGACGTATTGATTTCATTCTGTATATAGTGTCTTTTAACTCACATCTGAAGTCTGAGTAAATGGGAATTACTCAAAACCTTTAAGGATTTCCAATTGGATTATACAAAGTTAAATAAAGGGACAGTCTAGTTATTTTCTTTTCTTCTCAGACTATTAGTGGATTGCTTTTTTTTGTGTGTGTTTTTGGAAGATGATGTTTTTAAAGTGAATAACTTTTTTAAATTTTTTTATTGAAAAGTTTTCGTCATTAAAAAAAGGAAATCAATAAATACAGTTGGAAATGAAATATCATCAGATTCTATATGGTTACATGAATACATTTTGCTGAAACAAACAGCTTACAATCATTAGTGGTATGTCACATTACCAGTATGATTCCAAAATAAACCAAATATGGATATTAATGGCATGTACATTGGTGTAGCAAGTCATGAGGTAAACATTCCAGATTTAGTGTACACTCCGGCATGATAATGTTGGATACACTCTCAGTTCAGTAGGTGTCGGTTAGCCTATATCTATAAGCCTGTCATATGCGTCTTGGAAAAGGATAGAGCAGTGGGGTAGGGGACGGGGAAGCCAGAAGAGGAAGCGGGGGAAGAGGGAAAAATAATTAAAAATAAATTATATAAATGTTTGGTATGGTGGTCGATGGGATTCCCATTATTTTTGCAGCCAGATATCCCATATTAGCCAATAGCTTTCCATTTGGTCAATCGAATTAAAAAAGTATCTCTACATGCTTGCCATGTAATCGACCACTGCGCTAATTTCCTCTCAACGTGGGGGCCAGGTGATTTCCATGCTCGAGCGATGCATAACTTAGTTGCCGTGAATATGTATATCAATAGTCTCTGACTTTTCTGGCGTGACTTTCTCCATTATATGTAGTAGGGCATTAGAGGGCGATACTGTGGAGATGAGTTTCAAGGAATCACATAATCTCTCGATCTCCTTTCAAAGTGGCATTATCCTCGGACATCCCCACTATATGTGCAAATCTGTACCTTCTGCTCCACATCCACGCCAGCACAAAGGCGAGGTCGCGGGGTACATTTTGGCAAGTCTGACTGCAGTTCTATGCCATTTCAATAGTACTTTAATGTATACTTCTAACATAGTTACGCAATTGATGTTTTTTTTGGTTAATGTAATAGCCTTATCCCAGTCAGGATCAGAAAGATTCACTCCTATTTCCCTGCTTCACACCTTACATTGCCATGGAAGTCCCATAGTAAGATCCAACAGAATCAGATTATAATGTACTGTAAGAGGTTAAGAGTGTTTCAACCCACTCCTCCATCTAATCTCCCAAGGAGTAGGTTGCCTAATGGAGTTTGTGAGGAATCCCCAGGACCTCAAGAAACTAAGGACTCAGAAATATTCAAATGGGAACCAAGATGGGGCCGGGTCAAACCTGAGAGGTATCTGGTTCGTTTTGAGTTTCAGGTTTTGGTCATATAGATCACCAATAACTGTGAAATCTTTCAGATTCCACTCTCTGGTGTGGATATTTTTTAAATCCCAAAACAAGCTCGTCAGATGATGTGCTGGGGATGGATGAGGGGCAATAAAAAGGCAGCTCCTCAAGGACTGCCATATTGAGAGGTTATTTTGTACTATAATATTGTAAATGAGGGGTGTAAGTTTTCTACTATTGGGGACCCAGATGAAATCTGCTAGTCCTATGTCCTCAGGTATCTCAGCAGCTTCTAGAAGGTACCACCCTGTTGTGTCTTCTTTTAAGCTCCATTCTGTAATGTGAGTTAATCGTATTGATTCATAATAGGTAAAAATATTAGGGACTGCTATGCCCCCTTGGGAGAATGGCCTCTGCAGCATATTATAAGCTATTCTATGTACCTTATTTTGCAATATATAATTAGAAAATAGTTTGTGTATTTGGTAGAGAGTGGAATACGGGATATTAAGTGGGATGCAGCGAAAAAGGTACATCACCTTCTGGATCAAGAACATTTTAATTGAGGCTACTCTACCCAGCCAGGAAAGTTTCTTAAAGTCCCATTTCTTTAATAAGTGTTTAAGATTTGCAATTAGGGAGTCATAATTGTCGCGTATAATATAATATCTGGCTTTACACTTATGAGTATACCCAAATGTTTAAGATTCCGTGTTAACCAGGTAAACGGAAAGAGTGACTGGAATTTTAATATGGTGGATTGTTCGATCTGGATGGGATATCCTTCAGTCTTTTTAGAATTAATTTTATAGTAGTTTATTTTGACAAAATAGTCGATCATGTTAAATACTGCTGGCATGGAGGTTAATGGTTCAGTCAGTAATAGAGTAACATCGTCGGCAAACAGGACTATTTTTTCCGAAGGTGTTAGTAGGGGAACCCCTGTAATAAGAGCAGATTGTCTAATTCCTTGGGCAAACGGTTTCATCACTAGTGTGAAAATAAGTGGCGAAAGTGGGCATCCCTGCCTAGTCCCGTTGCGGATCGGAAACTCTGGGGAGCAAAACCCCATTCCCTTCACCCGAGCGTATGGGGCTGAGTATAAGGTTCTAAATGCTAGAATGAAGGGTTCAGGGAACCCAAAGGAACAAAGAACCTCCCATACATATTCCCATCTGACCCTGTCAAAGGCTTTTTCAGCATCCAACGACAGGGCCACCATTGGAATTTTCCAATAGTTGAGCCTCTGTGAAGACTGAAATCAGTCTTCTGGTATTATCCGGGCCTTGTCTCCCCATCATGAACCCAACTTGATCATAGTGTATTATGGTAGGTAGGAGGTGGACTATCCTGTTAGCTATAAGCTTCGAATAAAACTTTATGTCTAGATTAGTAAGAGATATGGGACGATAGTTACTGCATTCAGTCTGGTTTTTTCCTGGCTTTGGTATCGGAATGATGGTGGCCTCTAAGAATTCCCTACGGATCTGCCCCGTTTCCATGATCTCATGTGAATAACATTTTTATTAACAGACTTGTATAACGCTTTTATTTGTCCTCCAATACATTTATAAGAGCGGTGAGTCTTGAGCTAATGACAATGAATACTGTAGTATTTATCATGACTTCCCTGTTTGATTTTAAACAGTTTTTTTCTTAAAGTGACTTTTTATTAGAAACATTAAGGTATTTTTATATTCTGTGTAATGTTATAAGCTAAAACACCTTTAACATTTATTTGCAGAAATCTATTACACCTTACAATAATTTTTTGTATGCTTGTTCATTAAACAAACACATAGATCATGTGCTCACATTCACGGTTATGCGTTCTGCGCAGATTAATGTCGATTTTAGAGTACTATGCATCAAGTACAAGTATTTTACTTTGATGACCCCGCAGTATATGTAGTGTCTAAGGCCCCGGTTCTAAAAAGCTTTTTGGGCTGGTGAGATTCTATAAGAATGCTTACCAGTCTTTCTATTTCCCTGGCAGAATTATGTATAAAGCCGCTTTTTACCTTGATAACAGGGTGTCTCGCTAAGGGGCGTATACTGCATTTTCGTATCGGAAGGAGATGCATACATTACTATAAAATTAGTCATTTAAAAATCTTACAAAACAAACAACTGAACCATTCACCCAAAAATACACAGAGAACAATTGTATTGTTTAGGTGCATCAAAATTCGTAACAAAATTGTTCACCGAAAACATAAAATGTGTAGGTAAATTACACAGGAATAAATTAACTATACACAACATAAATCATAATTTAGGTACACTGGCTGTGCAACTAAAACCAAGAAATTTGTACTTAAAAATACAAAATACAAAGTGCAATTGTTGTTTTTTGTAAAATGGGCTGAACATTGGCGTTCCATGGGCGGATATGAAATTATCTCTCAAATGCCAGTGTAATTCTATAAATATTTTGTCGAGTTTTCACCAAAATATTTGAAACACTTAATATTATGAAAGGAAAACATATGTATACGAACAATACTGCAAATTTAAGGTACAGTGCACTGAAAACAACATAATTTGATTTGTATTAAGTGTAATATTCAAGTTTTAAAACACGCTGGTTTCCCCTAATGTACTTCGTCCTCCTTTGCGAACGATTACCTAACAGAAAGATCTCATTATTTGTATGGGAGAGATCTCGCCACTTGCAGGGACAGCACCTTTTTTAATAGAATGTTATAGAGTGTTGGAGTGAAAAACCACATCTTGACCGGTGAGTTTTTTAGAATAGGGCCCTCAGTCACTGGGACAATAGTGCACAGTGGCAACAAATGGGATTGGGAAACAGCTGTCCAGGTGTTAAAGGGACAGGAAACCCCCAAATTCTCTTTCATGATTTGGATAGAACATAACATTTTCTTCCTAATGGGATAGAGTCCACAGCCGCATTCATTACTTTTGGGAAATAAGAACCTGGCCACCAGGAGGAGGCAAAGACACCCCAGCCAAAGGCTTAAATACTCCTCCCACTTCCCTCATCCTCCAGTCATTCTTTGCCTTTCGTCACAGGAGGTTGGCAGAGAAGTGTCAGAATTTGTTTTGTCTCTTATGGAGGGTTCTACTGTTCGCAATGGAACAATGAGGTTTTAAGTAGCCCTATAAGCTTCTCACTGAGGGCCTGGGTGAAAGTTAGAGTCCGGAGATGCAGGGAGAGCTCTCCTCTGCGACACCATCCCGACTCATATTAACAGCTCCTATTGCAATCAGCGTTGACGAGTTTCGCTGCCTGCTTTTTACACTCAAGTCCATGTCAGGAGCGAAGCTTCTAACCTGTCACACTTGAAGGGCCATGTTCCTTTTCCACGGCGTAGATTCTGGTAAGATCGTTTCATTTTTTATTATATAATGTTAACACAGAAGACAGGGTCACAGTGTGGCACCTTTTATCTTTATAGAATCAAGGGTTAATATCTGCTTTATGTGTGAGATGTTAGGCTCATAGGCTGTTATGGAATATACAGGTTTCACTTTCACTTTGAGAGCCATGCAGCTTAAAAGCTTGGTGCGCTTTCTCATAGCAGGGACAGTCCTGCATTGTGTACTATGTGATT
The DNA here is from genome assembly GCF_027579735.1 of Bombina bombina. NCBI lineage: Eukaryota > Metazoa > Chordata > Amphibia > Anura > Bombinatoridae > Bombina > Bombina bombina. The sequence goes on from NC_069510.1 coordinate 129,791,201, forward strand.
CATTCCCTCTTTCCTGACCGGACTATCAGAGAGGAGTCATAAATCTCTGTACTGTCTGGTTCATAGGAGGTGGTGAGTGCCCCAGCCATTGGGGTATAAGGATGCCGTTTTTTGAATAAAATTAGATGTTTTATTTCTCTAGTTCTTCGGTTATTGCGCTAGCGACGGAGGATTCTGTTACTTTAGAGGGCACTCCCTTTATTCCTAAAGAGTGATTCCTGTTTATATAGTGAGGAGGCCCTAGTTCCCCTTCTCAATTATCTTCCATATGCATTGATAATGTGATAATTATGTTCCATACGCCTTGATAATGTGATACTATCAAACAGTGTTCCCTCTAAGACCAGTTTTGTGTGCGACCCAGCAGGGAAACAGTTAATTAGGTAACCGCACCCTGCAATTAGCAAACACTGCACAATGCAGACTGCAAGGTATGGTTCTCTTATTAACTAGTTCACTGTTGGACCAAACACAAAACTGGCCTAAGAGGGAACACTGCTATCAAACATGTTTGATACCACGGAGCCGCCCACCTCTGAGGAGTTGTCGTCCAGTGAGGTGCGTACCCTACATTGTTATCTCTATATACATCTCTATACACATGCATTTTTCCCGTAGTATTGTGGATCCTCCATCTGGAGGGGGCCTTTTTCTCCAGACGTTACTGCGCAGTTCAGACGGCGGTGTCTGTGGCCTTAATGCTTTACCTCGCCCTGCTAAGCGCAAGCGAAAGGTTACATATTGCACTCCTTCTTCCCAGAGTTCATCAAATAAATTTTTGTTTTAACTGATAGGGTTATCTGAGGATGAAGTTCTTTCTGAGACTTCAGAGTATGAACTTCTGGCTCGGAGTCTGCTGCCTCTCAACCTCCAGCTGCAGAGGAACCAGACTTTAGTTTTAGGAATTTGCGCTTCTTCTAAAGGAAGATTTTGGCGAATTCAGGGGTTCCAGAGGTCATATTGCCTGATGAACCTTTATTTCCTAAATTGAATAGAGTTTGAGGACAGGGTGGTGCCTTCCCTTCCCTGCTCCTGTTGTCCCCGGTATTCCACCTTGGACTGTACAGTTCCCTGCGGGTGCGACTGTCCCTGAGTGTTGCGCTTTTCGTTACAGAATTGCGCACCTTTGCATGTTACTCAGGCATGTTTTTTCAAAAAAGTTAGTGAACGACCCTATCCTTATCGGATACGGGAATACTCAGTCTGGTCTTTGAATGGCGCACCTCATTAGACATGTGGGGATGATGTAATCTACTGATTGTCCATGTATTAAGATCTTTTCCAGTTTTTTTTGGAAGATCAGGGCTCCGTTTTGGCTGGTCCTGCGGTAGGCCTGTTTCTTTTTGGGCGTTAACCTACGGGTTGCCTTGTATTTTATTTTCATCCGATAGGATGTCCTGTCTGTTTTCCTTCTTCCCCTCTGAGGGAGGATTTATGCGGCTTGACGGTTAGTACCCGGATCACAGGCTGGTCCTGTTTGGGTTCAGTTCTGTCTGGTAGCTGTTCGGACACGTGGCACCGCTCTGCTTGGCTGGTCCGGTAGAGGTGTTGAGTGCTTATGTTATCCTCTGTGTTCAACTAAGCATTCTAGAGGACCAGTGGGTCCGTGAGGCAGGAAGGATTGTCTCAGTCCTTATAGCCTTCAATTTGGATGAGTGGGTCAGTGGAGTTCTGCTGCGTCTCTCTCTTGTGTTTGGGGTTGTCAGACCCTATAGCTCCTTCCCATGTAGTGGAGGGTTGGTCTGCTTGCGCCCTCTTGTCGCCAAGTTGGGCAGTTTGGCCTTTTTTCTTTTGAGGCCCTGGGAATTGTCCTCCTTGACTTAGTTCTCAGCAGCTAGTAGTTTATTGGGTAGTTCAGCTGCCTTGCAGCGGATGGGTTGCAGAATGTGACCAGCTGCAGCTATTGCACATTGTGTACTGTCTAGCTGTTTTTTATGAGACCTTTTTGGTCTTCCTCTGTTGTCTCCATGTGAGTTGGGTTTTCTTTTAAGGACCTGGGTTTCCCTCCAGGATATGGTTGTTCCCTGTTGGGGATACTGGGCGTGGTCTCCTTGGGCTCTGCTCGGAGCTGGGGATGCTGTGCGTCCTTTTCTCTCTGTGATCCTCTGATTGTAAGGAGGTAATGCAGATACCAGCCTTTGCTCAAGTGATTTTGGCCTCAGGGTATCCCCTTGCTTGTTGTCCTGCGGCTGTTTGAAAGTCTATGGGCTCTAGTGTCGTCGTACGACTTTTAACGCCTTAGCTCCTTTGGAGCATTGGACTTTGGCAAGGGGTGGTCTCTTCCTTGGGTCGGGACTTGCGAGTTATCTCGTTATCTGGGTTGATCTGGATATTGCATTGATTTCTCCCTGTGGTCTGTTTTTTTTTATATCAGGATATTGTTTGTTTAAACAATTGGGGGCTCGGATCTGTTTTCTCCCTGGTGCTTCCGGTTGATGAGGCTTCGCTCAGTGTCTTCCTTTGTGGAGTTGTTGCCGGACTTTTTGGCTCTAGGGCTGGTTCGGGGTTTTCTAGTTCCTCGGAACTTAGGCTATGTCCTTTTACTTGGACTAATTGACCTGGTCACGGTTGGCCAGGTTGTCTGTGTGCTGATGCTCATTGGGCTGGACTTACGATTTATGGTTGGTTTCCCTTGGTCAGCTTGCTGTGGTAACCTTATAGATTCCCTGCTCTGCAGTTGAACGGGTTTGCTGTGTCTCTGCTGCAGCTATTGCACATTGGATGTGTGTTAGCAAGCTAATTTCCTTAGGGGGATTCCTTCCAAGTTCATCTGCGTTGGAGATTGATCTCTTCTTTAGCCTGTGGCTTTGTGTCTTGTGGGCAGGTGCTCTGCCTTTTTTGGCCCAGTCCCTTTTCTTAGGGTGGGGGGCTTATTCTCCTTCTTATGGAGGTGTGGTGATTTTTCTAGGGATTCTCTTGGATTCAGGAGGTTGGAACTGAGAGGTGTTTTTCTCTGGGTTGTTACGTTTCATCTGGAGTCTTGCTGGCTGTCCTTGGGGCCTTTCCTTTTTAAAGTTTTCTCGGCTTCGGACGAAGCAGGGTTTTTGTTGGGTAGTGGTTTCAGGCTTGGTGTTCTCAGAATGGGCCGCCTATTTACCCTCCTGTTTTGGCATTCAGTGTTCTCTTTAGCTTGGGTATGGTTTTCTCAAAAGTAATAAATGTGGTTGTTTTCTCTTTCCCATTAGGAAGAAAAACATAAATTATGCTTACCTGATAATTTAATTTTCTTCCGTGAGAAAGTCCACAGCCCTCCGCACATTTTTTTTTTATGTGGGGCGTCTTAGTTGTGTTCTGGCACCTTTTCACCCTGATATTTCTTCTACTGTTCCTTCTTCCTCGGCAGAATGACTGGGGGATGAGGGAAGTGGGAGGAGTATTTAAGCCTTTGGCTGGGGTGTCTTTGTCTTCTCCTGATGGCCAGGTTCTTATTTTCCCAAAAGTAATGAATGCGGCTGTGGACTCTCTCCCACAGAAGAAAATGAAATTATCAGGTAAGCATAATTTTTGTTTTTATACATCTTTCCAATTTACTTCTAATATGAAATTTACTTCATTATCTTGTTATCCTTTGCTGAAGGAGCAGCAATGCACTACTGGCAGCTAGATGAATACAACTAGTCAGCCAATCACAAGAGACAAATGTGTGCAGGCACCAATCAGCAACTAGATCCCACTAGTGTAGGATATGTGCGTATTCTTTTTCAACAGGGGATACCAATAGAATTAAGGACATTTTTAAATAGAGTTTGTCATTTTAAGACACTTAAATTCACTTCTATCCGAATCATGCAAATTTAATTTTCCTATCCCTTCAGATTTTTCCAGTTTCTCCCTGCAATTGTGGGTATTGCCCTGTCAGCCAATAAGCATGAATACTGCAGTATACCATACACACTCACGCATTTCATCTTTAAATACAGCAGCTTTTACTTAAAGCACCACTACATACTGTTGAATTCCATAATTAGCAAGTGCCTAATGAGAAGACAATGCAATATAACGCTTTGAATTTCAAATAAGCAGTAGATATTTTTTCCGGACAAATGTATTTCCCCCCCCCCCCCCATTTTCCGGCCCCCTGTATCATGTGACAGACATCAGCCAATCACAGATTAGTATACGTGTACCCTATGAGCTTGTGCCTCAGAAAGTTTGTATAAAAAAAAGAATGTGCAAAATGTGATAATAGAGGTAAATGGAAAAGTCTCTTAAAACTATATGCTCTATCTGAATCGTGAACGTTTCATTTTGACTTTAGTGTCCCTTTAACATTTTTTATTTACATCCTGTTTCTTGCAAATGATATTTACTGAAAGAGAACCAGGCATGAGCATCGGCTCAGCAGTTTGCTCTTTGGCTAGTGACCACCTGGGGCAGCCTCTCTCAGCCCTATTGTGCATTTCCTGAAGTATCCCACCTATAAAGGTTTTGGTTTCTGTGGGCCTTGTCAGTGCAGTGAAGCCATTTCCCTCTAGGTAAATAGGGCAGGTAGTCCTCTGTGAAAATCATAATCGGACTACTATATAGTAACTCGCTAAGGGGCTGTTGTTCGTTCCTTGTCAAACACTTGTTTTTCTGTAAATAATGTTACGGACAGACGCAATACGTTTTTGTATTCCCTTCTAGATCCCAGGTTAGAGTTTACGCACGTTGTTAGAGAACGGAAACTGTGTGCTTTGTGCTTCCAGTAGATATGGGAGGAGTTACACGTACAGAGTGCGTCTGATACATCCGTTCCTCACTACGTGTCTGTATATAAGTTAATTTACTATAGAAAAAGCATCAACCCAATTGTAACAGTATCGCTCCATTAAAATCCTTGTCCTGGGGTCAACCTTTGTCAGAAAGAACTGCAACAGATTTTAAATCAGCGCATTTACTTCTTTTTGTCCACCGAAGGGTTAAAACCTCGTCTCTGACATTCAGATTTTTTGACCTTTAAAGTGCAGGTCGTTTTCCTTGTTGCTCTTTTAAAGACTGTGGCAACATTTTGATATCACTGTTCCAACACCAGTGACATTTCCATATCGCAGCTTTCAGTGCCAGCATTATTGTGCTGCTGTTGAATTATTAGTCAGCAGAATATGCACACGCCCGGAGCAGTCCTCATGTAAGATGCATTTATGTGATGAGCAGCAGTTTCGCTAATGAGAGCTGGGGTCACACTCATTGTCTGTAATCTATATAGTCTATAGCAGCGATTTCCTGTCACTGGGAGCTCAGCTACGTGTGTGCAATAAAGGAGAGCATAAGGCGCTGAAGATATAGATTTATAGAATTGCCTTAGTACAGCTAGAAACAGTCAGTATTTGGTAAAGATAACTTATCTTGATGTAATCCTACACGTGTCAATCACCTTCATTACTGAAAATATCATAGCTTTGTTCATTTATATTTAGCAGAGATGTGATTGGACGGTTAGTGACATGATTTGTGCGGAAAACGGTAATGTGTTCGCTAGTGTCATTATCACACATTGCACTTTTACCTCAAGGAAAGGTGTATACAGCTAGAAAACCCTTAAAGGGACAGTTTAGGGCCAAAATAAACTTTCATGATTCAGATAGAGCATGCAATTTTAAACCATTTTCTAATTTACTTTTATCACCAATTTTGCTTTGTTCTCTTGGTATTCTTAGTTGAAAGCTTAACCTAGGAGGTTCATATGCTAATTTCTTAGACCTTGAAGCCTACCTCTTTCAGATTGCATTTTAACAGTTTTTCACCACTAGAGGGTGTTAGTTCACATATTTCATATAGATAACACTGTGCTCGTGCACGTGAAGTTATCTGGGAGCAGGCACTGATTGGCTAGACTGCAAGTCTGTCAAAAGAACTGAAAAAAAGGGCAGTTTGCAGAGGCTTATATACAAGATAATCACAGTGGTTAAAAGTATATTATTATAACTGTGTTGGTTATGCAAAACTGGGAAATGGGTAATAAAGGGATTATCTATCTTTTAAAACAATAAAAAGTCTGGTGTAGACTGTCCCTTTAATCCAAACTGCATGGGGGTGGAAATCAGACAGGTAATATTTATATGTCCTTATACAGCTTATTCATGTAACCTAAAGGTAGTTTTATATCAGTTTATTGCTTGTGTATACATAGTACCATGATAAAGATAGTACAGTACTGTAATCAGTAGGTAATATTTATATATCATTATACAGCTTATACATGTAACCTAAAGGTAGTTTTATATCAGTTTATAACTTTTGTATACATAGTACCATGATAAAGATAGTACAGTACTGTAATCAGTAAGGTAATATTTATATGTCATTATACAGCTTATACATGTAACCTAAAGGTAGTTTTATATCAGTTTATAACTTTTGTATAAATAGTACCATGATAAAGATAGTACAGTACTGTAATCAGTAAGGTAATATTTATATGTCATTATACAGCTTATACATGTAATCTAAAGGTAGTTTTATATCCGTTTTATTACTTTTGTATACATAGTACCATGATAAAGATAGTACAGTACTCTAATCAGACAGATAATATTTATATGTCATTATACAGCTTATACATGTAACCTAAAGGTAGTTTTATATCAGTTTATTACTTGTGTATACATAGTACCATGATAAAGATAGTACAGTACTGTAATCAGACAGTAATATTTATATGTCATTATACAGCTTATACATGTAACCTAAAGGTAGTTTCTTCTGTTATGTGTGATCAGTCCACGGGTCATCATTACTTCTGGGATATAACTCCTCCCCAACAGGAAATGCAAGAGGATTCACCCAGCAGAGCTGCATATAGCTCCTCCCCTCTACGTCAGTCCCAGTCATTCTCTTGCACCCAACGACTAGATAGGATGTGTGAGAGGACTATGGTGATTATACTTAGTTTTTATGACTTCAATCAAAAGTTTGTTATTTTAAAATAGCACCGGAGCGTGTTATTACTTCTCTGGCAGAGTTTGAGGAAGAATCTGACAGAGATTTTTTACTATGATTTTAACCGGAGTCGTTAAGATCATATTGCTGTTCTCGACCATCTGAGGGAGGTAAAGGCTTCAGATCAGGGGACAGCGGGCAGATGAATCTGCATTGAGGTATGTGGCAGTTTTTATTTTCTGAATGGAATTGATGAGAAAAGCCTGCCATACCGTTAAAATGACATGTATGTATACACTTCAGTATTCTGGGGATGGTATTTCACCGGAACTACTGTGTTAAAGGTCACTAATCCTTTTAATAACTATTCTCATGTTAAACGTTTTTGCTGGAATGTAGAATCGTTTACATTGCTGAGGTACTGTGTGAATAAATATTTGGGCATTATTTTCCACTTGGCAGTTTTTTGCTTTAATTGTGACAGTTTCGTTTCTCTTCACTGCTGTGTGGGAGAGGGAGGGGCCGTTTTTGGCGCTCTTTGCTACGCATCAAAAAATTCCAGTCAGCTACTTTTATATTTCCTGCATGATCCGGTTCATCTCTGACAGATCTCAGGGGTCTTCAAACTTCTTTGAAGGGAGGTAAATTCTCTCAGCAGAGCTGTGAGAATTCTTATAGTGACTGTGAATAAAAAACGTTGTTTTGTTTTCTTATGTACAAATTTAATTAGTGTTGTTTTTTACTAATGGGAACAAACCTTTGCTAAAAGTTGTGTTGTTTTAAAGTTTGATGCTATAACTGTTTTTCAGTTCATTATTTCAACTGTCATTTAATCGTTAGTACCTCTTTGAGGCACAGTGCGTTTTTTTGCTAAAAAAGATTATAACCAAGTTGTAAGTTTTTTTGCTAGTGTGTTAAACATGTCTGACTCAGAGGAAGATATCTGTGTCATTTGTTTCAATGCCAAGGTGGAGCCCAATAGAAATTTATGTACTAACTGTATTGATGCTACTTTAAATAAAAGTCAATCTGTACAATGTGAACAAATTTCACCAAACAGCGAGGGGAGAGTTATGCCGACTAACTCGCCTCACGCGACAGTACCTGCATCTCCCGCCCGGGAGGTGCGTGATATTTTGGCGCCTAGTACATCTGGGCGGCCATTACAGATAACATTACAAGATATGGCTACTGTTATGACTGAAGTTTTGTCTAAATTACCAGAACTAAGAGGCAAGCGTGATCACTCTGGGGTGAGAACAGAGTGCGCTGACAATGCTAGGGCCATGTCTGATACTGCGTCACAGCTCGCAGAGCATGAGGACGGAGAGCTTCATTCTGTGGGTGACGGTTCTGATCCAAACAGATTGGACTCAGATATTTCAAATTTTAAATTTAAATTGGAGAACCTCCGTGTACTACTAGGGGAGGTCTTAGCAGCTCTCAACGATTGTAACACCGTTGCAATACCAGAGAAACTGTGTAGGTTGGATAAATACTTTGCGGTACCGGCGAGTACTGACGTTTTTCCTATACCTAAGAGACTAACTGAAATTGTTACTAAGGAGTGGGATAGACCCGGTGTGCCGTTCTCACCCCCTCCAATATTTAGAAAGATGTTTCCAATAGACGCCACCACTCGGGACTTATGGCAAACGGTCCCCAAGGTGGAGGGAGCAGTTTCTACTTTAGCTAAGCGTACCACTATCCCGGTGGAGGATAGCTGTGCTTTCTCAGATCCAATGGATAAAAAATTAGAGGGTTACCTTAAGAAAATGTTTGTTCAACAAGGTTTTATATTACAACCCCTTGCATGTATCGCGCCGATTACGGCTGCGGCAGCATTTTGGATTGAGTCGCTTGAAGAGAACCTTAGTTCCTCTACGCTAGACGACATTACGGACAGGCTTAGAGTCCTTAAACTAGCTAATTCTTTCATTTCGGAGGCCGTAGTACATTTAACCAAACTTACGGCTAAGAACTCAGGATTCGCCATACAGGCACGCAGGGCACTGTGGCTAAAATCCTGGTCAGCTGATGTTACTTCTAAGTCCAAATTACTTAATATACCTTTCAAGGGGCAGTCCTTATTCGGGCCCGGTTTGAAAGAAATTATCGCTGACATTACGGGAGGTAAGGGCCACGCCCTACCTCAAGACAAGGCCAAAGCTAAGGCTAGACAGTCTAATTTTCGTCCCTTTCGGAATTTCAAAACAGGAGCAGCATCAACCTCCACTGCACCAAAACAGGAAGGAGCTGTTGCTCGTTACAGGCAAGGCTGGAAGCCTAACCAGTCCTGGAACAAAAGCAAGCAGGCCAGGAAACCTGCTGCTGTCCCAAAGACAGCATGAACCGAGAGCCCCCGATCCGGGACTGGATCTAGTAGGGGGCAGACTCTCTCTTCGCCCAGGCCTGGGCAAGAGATGTTCAGGATCCCTGGGCACTAGAGATCATATCTCAGGGATACCTTCTAGACTTCAAATTATCTCCCCCAAGAGGGAGATTTCATCTGTCAAGGTTGTCAACAAACCAGATAAAGAAAGAAGCGTTTCTACGCTGCGTACAAGATCTGTTAACAATGGGAGTGATCCATCCGGTTCCGTGGTCGGAACAAGGACAAGGGTTCTACTCAAACCTGTTTGTGGTTCCCAAAAAAAAAAAAAGAGGGAACTTTCAGGCCAATCTTAGATTTAAAGACTCTAAACAAATTCCTAAGAGTTCCATCGTTCAAAATGGAAACTATTCGGACAATCTTACCCATGATCCAAGAGGGTCAGTACATGACCACAGTGGATTTAAAGGATGCTTACCTTCACATACCGATCCACAAAGATCATCACCGGTATCTAAGGTTTGCCTTCTTAGACAGGCACTACCAGTTTGTAGCTCTTCCATTCGGATTGGCTACGGCTCCAAGAATCTTCACAAAGGTTCTGGGTGCCCTTCTAGCGGTACTAAGACCGCGAGGGATTTCGGTAGCTCCGTACCTAGACGACATTCTAATACAAGCTTCAAGCTTTCAAACTGCCAAGTCTCATACAGAGTTAGTTCTGGCATTTCTAAGGTCGCATGGATGGAAAGTGAACGAAAAGAAGAGTTCTCTCTTTCCTCTCACAAGAGTTCCATTCTTGGGGACTCTTATAGATTCTGTAGAAATGAAGATTTACCTGACAGAAGACAGGTTAACAAAACTTCAAAATGCATGCCGCGTCCTTCATTCCATTCAACACCCGTCAGTAGCTCAATGCATGGAGGTGATCGGCTTAATGGTAGCGGCAATGGACATAGTACCTTTTGCACGCCTACACCTCAGACCGCTGCAATTATGCATGCTAAGTCAGTGGAATGGGGATTACTCAGATTTGTCCCCTACTCTGAATCTGAATCAAGAGACCAGAAATTCTCTTCTATGGTGGCTTTATCGGCCACACCTGTCCAGGGGGATGCCATTCAGCAGGCCAGACTGGACAATTGTAACAACAGACGCCAGCCTACTAGGTTGGGGCGCTGTCTGGAATTCTCTGAAGGCTCAGGGACTATGGAATCAGGAGGAGAGTCTCCTTCCAATAAACATTCTGGAATTGAGAGCAGTTCTCAATGCCCTTCTGGCTTGGCCCCAGTTAATAACTCGGGGGTTCATCAGGTTTCAGTCGGACAACATCACGACTGTAGCTTACATCAACCATCAGGGAGGGACAAGAAGCTCCCTAGCAATGATGGAAGTATCAAAGATAATTCGCTGGGCAGAGTCTCACTCTTGCCACCTGTCAGCAATCCACATCCCGGGAGTGGAGAACTGGGAGGCGGATTTCTTGAGTCGCCAGACTCTTCATCCGGGGGAGTGGGAACTTCATCCGGAGGTCTTTGCCCAAATACTTCGACGTTGGGGCAAACCAGAGATAGATCTCATGGCGTCTCGCCAGAACGCCAAACTTCCTCGCTACGGGTCCAGATCCAGGGATCCGGGAGCAGTTCTGATAGATGCTTTGACAGCACCTTGGAACTTCAGGATGGCTTATGTGTTTCCACCCTTCCCGCTGCTTCCTCGATTGATTGCCAAAATCAAACAGGAGAGAGCATCAGTAATTCTAATAGCACCTGCTTGGCCACGCAGGACTTGGTATGCAGATCTAGTGGACATGTCATCCTGTCCGCCTTGGTCTCTACCTCTAAGACAGGACCTTCTGATACAGGGTCCATTCAAACATCAAAATCTAACTTCTCTGAAGCTGACTGCTTGGAAATTGAACGCTTGATTTTATCAAAACGTGGTTTTTCTGAGTCGGTTATTGATACCCTGATTCAGGCTAGGAAGCCTGTTACCAGAAGGATTTACCATAAAATATGGCGGAAATACCTATACTGGTGCGAATCCAAAGGTTACTCCTGGAGTAAGGTTAGGATCGCTAGGATATTGTCTTTTCTACAAGAAGGTTTAGAAAAGGGTTTATCAGCTAGTTCATTAAAGGGACAGATTTCAGCTCTGTCCATCTTGTTACACAGACGTCTGTCAGAAAATCCAGACGTCCAGTCCTTTTGTCAGGCTTTAGCTAGGATCAAGCCTGTGTTTAAAGCTGTTGCTCCACCATGGAGTTTAAACTTAGTTCTTAACGTTTTACAGGGTGTTCCGTTTGAACCCCTTCATTCCATTGATATAAAAATGTTATCTTGGAAAGTTCTGTTTTTAATGGCTATTTCCTCGGCTCGAAGAGTCTCTGAGTTATCAGCCTTACATTGTGATTCCCCTTATCTGATTTTTCACTCAGACAAGGTAGTTCTGCGTACTAAACCTGGGTTCTTACCTAAGGTAGTCACTAACAGGAACATCAATCAAGAGATTGTTGTCCCATCCTTGTGTCCAAATCCTTCTTCAAAGAAGGAACGTCTTTTACACAATCTGGATGTAGTTCGTGCCCTCAAGTTCTACTTGCAGGCAACTAAAGATTTTCGCCAAACTTCTTCCTTGTTTGTCGTTTACTCTGGACAGAGGAGAGGTCAAAAAGCTTCTGCTACCTCTCTCTCTTTTTGGCTTCGTAGCATAATACGTTTAGCCTATGAGACTGCTGGACAGCAGCCTCCTGAAAGAATTACAGCTCACTCCACTAGAGCTGTGGCTTCCACTTGGGCCTTTAAGAATGAGGCCTCTGTTGAACAGATTTGCAAGGCTGCAACTTGGTCTTCGCTTCATACTTTTTCCAAATTTTACAAATTTGACACTTTTGCTTCTTCGGAGGCTATTTTTGGGAGAAGGGTTCTTCAGGCAGTGGTTCCTTCTGTATAATGAGCCTGCCTATCCCTCCCGTCATCCGTGTACTTTTGCTTTGGTATTGGTATCCCAGAAGTAATGATGACCCGTGGACTGATCACACATAACAGAAGAAAACATAATTTATGCTTACCTGATAAATTCCTTTCTTCTGTTGTGTGATCAGTCCACGGCCCGCCCTGTTTTTAAGGCAGGTAAATATCTTTTAAATTATACTCCAGTCACCACTTCACCCTTGGTTACTCCTTTCTCGTTGTTTCTTGGTCGAATGACTGGGACTGACGTAGAGGGGAGGAGCTATATGCAGCTCTGCTGGGTGAATCCTCTTGCATTTCCTGTTGGGGAGGAGTTATATCCCAGAAGTAATGATGACCCGTGGACTGATCACACAACAGAAGAAAGGAATTTATCAGGTAAGCATAAATTATGTTTTTATATCAGTTTATTACTTTTGTATACATAGTACCATGATAAAGATAGTGCAGTACTGTAATCAGTAGGTAATATTAATTTACCTCGTGGGTAGAACAGGCGGTATAGACACTCTGCTGTTAGGAGGCTCGTTTGTTGGGTCATAGGGAGCAGGTAGGCGCCGCAGCGGAGCTGTGGCGAGGTGCTATTATTTTTAAAACTGTAATTTACTGCCCCAAATTAGTTGACTGCTTCTGGGATACATTCTAAAACTTTGTTTTTTGTCTCCAAAGCCGCAAATATGAAAATCTTATAACACAGTGTACTAGACAAAATATTTTTATTTTTTTCTTAAAGGCACAGTGTTTCATTTTACAATGTTTTTCTATATAAAAAGTGTATTATATAATTAAATAACTTTTTGCTTTCACAATGGATGATCTAAATGCCAGTACTTGTTCCATGTGTTTAAATGCCAATATGGAACCCCCGCTTACTTTTTGCCCATCATGCACTGAGAGGGCATTACAATGTAGAGTGCAGATTTGCTTTAATAAAGATATAGCTCAGGATGTTTCTCAGACTGATGAGACTCGGGGTATGCCAACTCTTTCTCCCCAAGCGTCACAGCCCTTAACGCCCACTCAAGCGACGCCATGTTCTTCATCTGCGTCCACTTCTTTTACTCTGCAGGATATGGCTGCAGTTATGTCATCCACTTTTACAGAAGTTCTATCCAAGTTGCCAGTGTTACAGGGCAAACGCGGCAGGACCTGTGGTTCCTGTGACTTCTGATGCTTTGATGCCTATCTCTGATGTGCCCTCCCAGGATTCTGATTTGGGGGGTAGGGAGCTTCTGTCTGGATAACTGTTACTCTATTGTGGTACCACCATAGAAATTGTGTAAGATGGACAAATACTTAGAGGTTCCTTCTTATTCTGATGTGTTTCCGGTTCCTAAGAGAATTTCGGAAATTGTTACGCGGGAATGGGAAAGACCGGGTATCCCGTTCTCACCTTCGCCTAATTTTAAGAAAATCTATCCTATAGCTGACACTGTTTGGGATTCTTGGCAAACAGTCCCTAAGTTGGAGGGAGCTATATCTACCCTGGCTAAGCGTGCAACTATTCCTATTGATGACAGTTGTGCTTTCAAAGATCCTATGGATAAAAAGTTGGAGGGTCTTCTAAAAAAGCTATTTATTCATCAGGGTTTTCTATTACAACCGACGGCTTTTATTGTACCAGTTACAACTGTGGCTGCCTTTTGGTTTGACGCCTTAGAAGAGTCTCTTAAGACTGAGACTCCTTTAGAGGAAATACTAGATAGAATTAAGGCCCTTAAGCTGGCTAATTCTTTTATTACTGATGCCACCTTTCAGATCGCCAAGCTGGCGGCTAAGAATGCGGGATTTGCCATTTTAGCGCGTAGAGCTTTATGGTTAAAATCTTGGTCTGCGGATGTGTCCTCTAAATCAAAGCTTTTGGCTATTCCTTTCAAAGGAAAGACCCTGTTCGGGCCTGACTTGAAAGAAATCATTTCTGACATTACGGGAGGTAAGGGTCATCTCCTTCCTCAGGATAAAGCAGCTAAACAAAGGGGTAAACAGAATCATTTTCGTTCCTTTCGAAATTTCAAGGGAGTCCCCTCTTCTTCTTCCGCTAAATAGGAAGGGAATTTTGCACAAGCCAAGTCCATCTGGAGACCTAACCAGGCTTGGAACAAGGATAAACAATCCAAGAAGCCCGCTGCTGCTCCCAAAACAGCATGAAGGGGCGGTCCCCGATCCGGGACCGGATCTAGTAGGGGGCAGACTTTCTCTCTTTGTCCAGGCTTGGATAAGAGACGTTCAGGATCCCTGGGCACTGGAAATCGTGTCCCAAGGGTATCAACTGGAGTTCAAAAATTCCCTCCCAAGGGGGAGGTTTCTTCTTTCATGATTGTCTGTAGACCAGATAAAAAGAGAGGCGTTCTTACGTTGTGAAAAGACCTCTCCACTATGGGAGTAATTCGTCCTGTTCCAATACAGGAACAGGGGCAGGGGTTTTACTCAAATCTTTTTGTGGTTCCTAAAAAAGAGGGAACGTTCCGTCCCATTTTAGATCTCAAGAGTCTAAACAAGTTTCTTAGAGTTCCATCCTTCAAGATGGAGACTTTTCAGACAATTCTTCCATTGATCCAGGAGGGTCAATATATGACTTCCGTGGACTTAAAGGATGCATATCTTCATATTCCTATCCACAAAGGTCATCACCAGTTTCTAAGGTTTGCCTTTCTGGACAAACATTTTCAGTTCGTGGCTCTTCCTTTCGGGCTGGCCACAGCTCCCAGGATCTTCACGAAGGTTCTAGGGTCTCTGCTGGCGGTTCTCAGACCGCAGGGCATTGCAGTTGCACCTTATCTGGACAATATTCTGATCCAGGCGTCGTCTTATCAACTGACATCTCATACAGACATGGTTCTGTCCTTTCTAAGGACTCACGAGTGGAAGGTGAATCTAGAAAAGAGTTCACTAATTCCACAGACAAGGGTTCCTTTCCTGGGAACTCTAATAGATTCTATATCCATGAAAATTTTCTTGACGGAAGTCAGAAAGTTAAAGATTCTGAATGCATGCCGAGCCCTTCAGTCCAATCCTCGGCCATCAGTGGCTCAGTGCATGGAGGTAATTGGATTGATGGTGGCGGCAATGGACATAATTCTGTTTGCTCGTTTTCATCTCAGACCGCTAAAACTGAGCATGCTCAGGCAGTGGAATGGAGATTATGCAAATTTGTCTCCTCAGATAGATCTGGATAAGGAGAGAAGAGACTCTCTTCTTTGGTGGTTGTCGCCGGATCATCTGTCCTAAGGGACGTGCTTCCGTAGACCCTCATGGGTGATAGTGACAAGGGACGCCAGTCTACTAGGTTGGGGTGCAGTCTGGAATTCCCTGAAGGTTCAGGGTGTGTGGACTTGGTCGGAGTCTCTACTTCCAATCAATATTCTGGAATTGAGAGCAATATTCAATGCGCTTCAGGCTTGGCCTCAGTTGGCTTCAGCCAAATTCATCCGTTTTCAGTCTGACAACATCACGACTGTGTCTTACATCAATCATCAGGGAGGAACAAGGAGTTCCTTAGCGATGACAGAAGTATCCAAGATCATTTGGTGGGCGGAGGCTCACTCTTGTTATCTGTCAGCAATCTACATCCCAGGAGTGGACAATTGGGCAGCAGATTTTTTGAGCAGACAGACGTTTCATCCGGGGGAATGGGAACTCTATCCGGAGGTCTTTGCCACTCTGATTCTCAGATGGGGCAGACCGGAGCTGGATCTTATGGCATCTCGTCAGAACGCCAGGCTCCCGAGATACGGATCCAGGTCCAGGGATCCTCAGGCCGAACTGATAGATGCCTTGGGCAGTGCCTTGGTCGTTCAATCTAGCTTATGTGTTTCCACCGTTTGCTCTCCTTCCCCGGGTGATTGCTCTGATCAAACAGGAGAGGGCTTTGGTGATTCTCATCGCTCCTGCATGGCCTCTCAGGACTTGGTATGCCGATCTGGTGGTCATGTCCTCTCTGCCACCGTGGAAGCTTCCATTGAGGCAGGACCTTCTCATTCAGGGACCCTTCCATCATCCGAATCTAGTTTCTCTGCAGCTGACTGTTTGGAGATTGAACGCTTGATTTTATCTAAACGAGGGTTCTCTGATTCGGTCATTGATACCTTGATTCAGGCACGTAAGCCTGTTACCAGAAAGATTTACCATAAGATATGGCGTAAATATCTTTATTGGTGCGAATCCAAGGGCAACTCATGGAGTAGGGTTACAATTCCCATGATTTTATCTTTTCTCCAAGAAGGATTGGAGAAAGGGCTGTCAGCAAGTTCCTTAAAGAGACAGATTTCTGCTTTGTCTATTTTGCTACACAAGCGTCTGGCAGATGTTCCAGACGTTCAATCTTTTTGTCAGGCTCTGACTAGAATCAAGCCTGTGATATTTATATGTCATTATACAGCTAATACATGTAACCTAAAGGTAGTTTTATATCAGTTTATTACTTTTATATACATATTACCATGATAAAGATAGTACAGTACTGTAATCAGTAGGTAATATTTATGTCATTATACAGCTTATACATGTAACCTAAAGGTAATTTTATATCAGTTTATGACTTTTGAATACATAGTTCCATGATAAAGATATTACAGTACTGTAATCAGTAGGTAATATTTATGTCATTATACAGCTGATACATGTAACCTAAAGGTAGTTGTATATCAGTTTATTACTTTTGTATACATAGTACTATTATAAAGATAGTACAGTACTGTAATCATTAGATAATATTTATATGTCATTATACAGCTTATACATGTAACCTAAAGGTAGTTTTATATAATTTTATTACTTTTGTATACATAGTACCATGATAAAGATATTACAGTACTGTAATCAGATAAGTAATATTTATATGTCATTATACAGCTTATACATGTAACCTAAAGGTAGTTTTATATCAGTTTATTACTTTTGTATACATAGTACCATGATAAAGATAGTACAGTACAGTAATCAGACCGGTAATATTTATATGTTATTATACAGCTTATACATGTAATCTAAAGGTAGTTTTATATCAGTTTATTACTTTGTATACATAGTACCATGATAAAGATAGTACAGTACTGTAATCAGTAAGTAATATTTATATGTTATTATACAGCTTATACATGTAACCTAAAGGTAGTTTTATATCAGTTTATTACTTTGTATACATAGTACCATGATAAAGATAGTACAGTACTGTAATCAGTAAGGTAATATTTATATGTCATTATACAGCTTATACATCTAACCTAAATGTAGTTTTATATCAGTTTATTACTTTTGTATACATAGTACCATGATAAAGATATTACAGTACTGTAATCAGTAAGTAATATTTATATGTCATTATACAGCTTATACATGTAACCTAAAGGTAGTTTTATATCAGTTTATTACTTGTGTATACATAGTACCATGATAAAGATAGTACAGTTCTGTAATCAGACAGGTAATATTTATTTGTGATTATACAGCTTATACATGTAACCTAAAGGTAGTTTTATATCAGTCTATTACTTTTGTATACATAGTACCATGATAAAGATAGTACAGTACTGTAATCAGTAAGGTAATATTTATCTGTCATTATACAGCTTATACATGTAACCTAAAGGTAGTTTTATATCAGTTTATTACTTTTGTATACATAGTACCATGATAAAGATAGTACAGTACTGTAATCAGTAAGGTAATATTTATATGTCATTATACAGCTTATACATGTAACCTAAAGGTAGTTTTATATCAGTTTATTACTTTTGTATACATAGTACCATGATAAAGATAGTACAGTACTGTAATCAGTAAGGTAATATGTATATGTCATTATACAGCTTATACTTGTAACCTAAAGGTAGTTTTATATCAGTTTATTACTTTTGTATAAATAGTACCATGATAAAGATAGTACAGTACTGTAATCAGTAAGGTAATATTTATATGTCATTATACAGCTTATACATGTAACCTAAAGGTAGTTTTATATCAGTTTTATTACTTTTGTATACATAGTACCATGATAAAGATAGTATAGTACTGTAATCAGACAGGTAATATTTATATGTCATTATACAGCTTATACATGTAACCTAAAGGTAGTTTTATATCAGTTTATTACTTGTGTATACATAGTACCATGATAAAGATAGTACAGTACTGTAATCAGTAGGTAATATTTATATGTCATTATACAGCTTATACATGTAACCTAAAGGTAGTTTTATATCAGTTTATTACTTGTGTATACATAGTACCATGATAAAGATAGTACAGTATTGTAATCAGACAGGTAATATTTATATGTCATTATACAGCTTATACATGTAACCTAAAGGTAGTTTTATATCAGTTTATTACTTGCGTATACATAGTACCATGATAAAGATAGTACAGTACTGTAATCAGACAGGTAATATTTATATGTCATTATACAGCTTATACATGTAACCTAAAGGTAGTTTCATATCAGTTTATTACTTTTGTATACATAGTACCATGATAAAGATAGTACAGTACTGTAATCAGTAAGGTAATATTTATATGTCATTATACAGCTTATACATGTAACCTAAAGGTAGTTTTATATCAGTTTATTACTTTTTTATACATAGTACCATGATAAAGATATTACAGTACTGTAATATTTATATGTCATTATGCAACATTAGGGTTAGTAGTGTTTGTGTATCTGGGGCTTAGTAGAGAGTTTAGTAATTGCTGTGTTTTGCTGCAGCACAGATTCTATCCCAAGCGTTATTTGTACACTGTACTGTTATGAGTCACCTGTGTGTAATCTTCGCCTGCCATTACATCACTTCTCTTTGCTCAGATGAGCTTACACCCTGCCCCTTCCTCATATCTCATTTACTGCCAAGTCTGGGATGTTATGCTTCAGTAGAAATTCTGCAGATGCACGAGATCACAGTGCAGCCTGCAGTGTGTTCCTACCTATCCTTCCTTTACTACTCCCCTACCCACTTGCAGCGCACACTGTGATCATTTCCTCTGTAATAGCCTCACTCTTCCATTTTCTGAGATGGTCTAATATGTATATTTTGGATCTGTGGGTGTATATGGGTTTGTGACTTTGGGCTAGATTTATTATTATTATTATTATCGGTTATTTGTAGAGCGCCAACAGATTCCGCAGCGCTAATTATCAAGCCCTTCTCCCCCCTTTGATTGCAGGTTCGCACAAAAGAACCTGCAGCAGGATTTATCAAGCAGTGGTCATTAGACCACTGCCTACCTGCACTGTTCTCCAACTCTTAGGTAGAGCATTTCAATCTCCCCGGGCTTTTCTGACCGGGGAGATTGACAGCTCCTGCCCGTGCGTGATTGGCTGTGTGAGGGCTTTGGGTGGAGTGCACTTGTGTGCACTGGTAAATGCGGGCAGCTGATTGCTGCCTGCTAGAGGAGAAGCTGGCCGGACAGTAGTAAATGTGTGCACCCCTGTTTGCTACGGGATGATAAATGTAACCCTTTATATAGCTAAAAAATATATATATTGATTTGAAGATTGTTTCTCTGGGTTTGTATTTTTGTTTAAAAGGAAACACTGTGGGGATAAACTCCTCTCTACTAGATAAATAAATTGTTATTTTGTTACTGTTTGACTGAATACTCTGTCACTGTTTAACTTTGTCATCACCTAATCGGAAGTTAGATGTAGTTGATAACTGATTTATACGGGATGCCACTGTGCCTCTAATTCTCTAGCTTGTGGGCGTGGAGTTAAGTCTTTGTTTACCTTGCACAGACAGACCTCAATCAGGTATTTAAAAAAAAAGTCCGAAGCTGGAAGCCACAGTGAGTGATGAGCTGCCTTCCATAGGTATTAACAACACTCTACAGTGGAGAATATCACACAGGAGAGAGGATGTAGCTTGGACCACCTAGCACTGATGACAATTACGTTGTTTTCAGTGTACTTTAATTTGCATTTGCTTCTAGTTTTGCATACATATGTCAGTCAATGCATTAAGTGCATTTTGAAGCATCCTCGCTAACTTACATTTGGTGAGAAAAATCAATGAGAACCGCAGAGGTAAAATGCTTAAATAATATGTTGAGACCTAGTTATAGGAGTTGAGACATGTCCACAGAACGTCCCTTTTTCAGCCCATTCAACAGGGCTAAGGGACTCATTTAATATCAGCAAAATAAAGTACACATGGAATTTTGCATAATAAAAGTACATAAAATAACATTATTTACTATGTAAGTTAGATATGTTTCTTTCCTGCTTGCAGTTTAAATTCACATTTTGCTATATACTTTTAATACAAATTTGATTACAGTCTAGTAATACAATTCCTGAGTGTTTAATACTTGTACTTTCAATAAAATTTGTAAGCTGGTTATTTTTTTATCTTTATATAGTAATGTGAAAATGTAGAAAATACACCTTAGCATATCTCACAATGTAAATATGCCTCTTTAGAATTGAAGGACCTCATAGTGCTGACGGATCTTTTTAAACAACCATGTCTATGAGGAGCGTGTTAGAGAATCAGGCTCTGAAACGTAACTATTCTACATTTATCTATATACAGATAAGCTTGTCTGGTTCCTAAACATTGTATTGCTCTCCTCTTCAATTCAAAGGAAATTAGTCAACTATGTTATATATATATATATATATATATATATATAATTTATTTTTTATATACTGTATATTTATTTCATGTTTTCCTAGTTCCTTAAAAAATGTGACTGGTTCTTCAGTTTGTGCTTCTTTTAAAATAAAATAAAAGAAAAAAAAATCAAGACTCCAAAGTTTTATATAAATTTGTCAAGCCCCAATGTATTCTGTCCTTAATGGATCAACATACATCCCACAGTTCTGAAAATGTTCTCTTGTGAGAAAAAAACATAAATTAAAGTTTAAATTACCATTTCTATGAAAGCATACAATAACGGTGCATTTTACAATGCTCTATTGAGTGGGCTGATTTTATAAATGTGAAGTATTTGAGACTGAACAATTTCTGCACTTCAAAGCAACAGAAGAACACGTTTTTTTAAAAAGAAATATTAAAGTCTTTGTAAAGAATAATAAAGTATGTTGTTGAACACAGTTAACCTTGCTTGTACATAAAAGAATTTGTTGATTTAAGTGGCTGGTTAGCTTTTCTACGGAAGACACATGCATCAGAGCCTTGAAATAAATTCTTTGCCTCTATTAAGTTGCCATCCGTAGGTTCTGCAAGCTCCATGGCTCATTTTTCAGCCTCGGCCTGTCAACCTTTTAGACATCTCCGACATTTATTGCAGACAAGCCCGCTCTTGATTTTTATAGCACGTCAGGCATATTAGCTGAAACTGTAAAATTTATAGAAGTCTTGCGGTAGAGGGGGGATAAGCCTGTCACATTCAACCTCATATACTGCTATGCAAATAACACCCCCACCTTGTGTACATTCTCTATATCATGCTGTATATCTGGCCCCCATTGCTTGTGCTCCGCAGTGATTATAGCAGTAGGTGCACTCCTACAATACGACTGTCCCAAGCTTTTCAATCATTTGGCTATGTTGGCTTTTTGTTAGTGCATGTACATATATTGCTCTGACCCGCCTCCCAGTGGGGCACCATGTGTTGATCCACTTTACCACTTCAGACTGCAATACCCACAATATTGTGGGGTTTAAGCCCAACCACCAATCAAGTAAGCATACACAAGAGGCTTTTTAAACATTTATCATGTATGTATATCTTTTGTATTGCAGACACATATTTATACACAGACACACACACATACAGTGTATATATATACAGGGAGTGCAGAATTATTAGGCAAATGAGTATTTCTCCAACATTGGTGTGTCCGGTCCACGGCGTCATCCTTACTTGTGGGAATATCTCTTCCCCAACAGGAAATGGCAAAGAGTCCCAGCAAAGCTGGCCATATAGTCCCTCCTAGGCTCCGCCCACCCCAGTCATTCTCTTTGCCGTTGCACAGGCAACATCTCCACGGAGATGGTTAAGAGTTTGTGGTGTTTAAATGTAGTTTTTTTATTCTACTATCAAGAGTTTGTTATTTTAAAATAGTGCTGGTATGTACTATTTACTCTGAAACAGAAAAGGATGAAGATTTCTGTTTGTGAGAGGAAAATGATTTTAGCAGACAGTAACTAAAATCGATTGCTGTTTCCACATAGGACTGTTGAGATGAAGTAACTTCAGTTGGGGGAAACAGTTAGCAGACTTTTCTGCTTAAGGTATGACTAGCCATATTTCTAACAAGACTGTGTAATGCTGGAAGGCTGTCATTTCCCCTCATGGGGACCGGTAAGCCATTTTCTTAGTCTCAAACAGAATAAAGGGCTTAATATGGGCTATAAAACTGGTAGACACTTTTATGGGCTAAATCGATTGCTTTATTTGGACATTTTATACATGTTTATGCTGATAATTCACACTTATAAACTTGGGGAACGTTTTTTAACGTCAGGCACTATGTTAGACACCTTTTCCAGTCAGGGAGGGCCTTCCCAGTTGTAGGCTGAGCCTCATTTTCGCGCCATTACTGCGCAGTTGTTTTTGAGAGCAAGACATGCAGATGCATGTGTGAGGACCTGAAAGTAGTTGGAAAAGTTTCTAGAAGGCGTCATTTGGTATCGTATTCCCCTCTGGGCTTGGTTAGGTCACAGCAAAGACTGTAGCTGGGACTGTATAGGGGTTAAATTTGTAAACGGCTCCAGTTCCGTTATTTTAAGGGTTAAAGCTCTGAAAATTGGCGTGCAATACTTTTAATGCTTTAAGACACTGTGGTGAAATTTTGGTAAATTTTGAACAATTCCTTCATACTTTTTCACATATTCAGTAATAAAGTGTGCTCTGTTTAAAATTTAAAGAGACAGTAACGGTTTTGATTTAAAACGGTTTTTGTGCTTTATTGACAAGTTTAAGCCTGTTTAACATGTCTGTGCCTTCGGATAAGCTATGTTCTATATGTATGAAAGCCAATGTGTCTCCCCATTCAAAATTGTGTGATAATTGTGCCATAGCGTCCAAACAAAGTAAGGACAGTACTGCCACAGATAATGAAATTGCCCAAGATGATTCCTCAGATGAGGGGAGTACACATGATACTACATCATCTCCTACTGTGTCTACACCAGATTTGCCCACGCAGGAGGCCTCTAGTACTTCTAGCGCGCCAATGCTTATTACCATGCAACAATTGACGGCTGTAATGGATAACTCCATAGCAAATATTTTATCCAAAATGCCTGCATATCAGAGAAAGCGCGATTGCTCTGTTTTAAACACTGAAGAGCAGGAGGGCGCTGATGATAATTGTTCTGTCATACCCTCACACCAATCTGAAGTGGCCATGAGGGAGGTTTTGTCAGATGGGGAAATTTCAGATTCAGGAAAAATTTCTCAACAAGCTGAACCTGATGTTGTGACATTTAAATTTAAATTAGAACATCTCCGCGCACTGCTTAAGGAGGTGTTATCTACTCTGGATG
This sequence comes from Bombina bombina, assembly GCF_027579735.1. Classification (NCBI taxonomy): domain Eukaryota; kingdom Metazoa; phylum Chordata; class Amphibia; order Anura; family Bombinatoridae; genus Bombina; species Bombina bombina. The sequence goes on from NC_069510.1 coordinate 129,814,816, forward strand.
ATTGTGACAACTTGGTCATTCCAGAGAAATTATGCAAGATGGACAAGTTTCTAGAGGTTCCGGTGCACCCAGACGCTTTTCCTATACCCAAGCGGGTGGCGGACATAGTGAATAAGGAGTGGGAGAAGCCCTGCATACCTTTTGTCCCCCCCCCCCCTATATTTAAGAAATTATTTCCTATGGTCGACCCCAGAAAGGACTTATGGCAGACAGTCCCTAAGGTCGAGGGGGCAGTTTCTACTCTAAACAAGCGCACTACTATTCCTATTGAGGATAGTTGTGCTTTCAAAGATCCTATGGATAAAAAACTGGAAGGTTTGCTTAAAAAGATTTTTGTACAGCAAGGTTACCTTCTACAACCCATTTTGTGCATTGTTCCTGTCACTACAGCAGCGTGGTTCTGGTTCGAGGAACTAGAAAAGTCGCTCAGTAGAGAGACTCCATATGAGGAGGTTATGGACAGAGTTCACGCACTTAAGTTGGCTAACTCTTTTATTTTAGATGCCGCTTTGCAATTAGCTAGATTAGCGGCGAAAAATTCAGAGTTTGCAATTGTGGCGCGCAGAGCGCTTTGGCTAAAGTCTTGGTCAGCGGATGTATCATCCAAGACAAAATTGCTTAACATCCCTTTCAAAGGTAAAACTCTCTTTGGGCCAGAATTGAAAGAGATTATCTCAGACATCACTGGGGGAAAGGGCCACGCCCTCCCACAAGATAGGCCTTTCAAGGCCAAGAATAAGTCTAATTTTCGTTCCTTTCGCAATTTCAGGAACGGACCGGCCTCTAATTCTGCATCCTCTAAGCAAGAGGGTAATGCCTCACAGCCCAAACCAGCCTGGAAACCTATGCAAGGCTGGAACAAGGGTAAGCAGGCCAAGAAGCCTGCTGCTGCTAACAAAACAGCATGAAGGAGTAGCCCCCGATCCGGGACCGGATCTAGTAGGGGGCAGACTCTCTCTCTTTGCTCAGGCTTGGGCAAGAGATGTTCAGGATCCCTGGGCACTAGAAATAGTCTCTCAGGGTTATCTTCTGGAATTCAGGGAACTACCCCCAAGGGGAAGGTTCCACATGTCTCACTTATCCTCAAACCAAATAAAGAGACAGGCGTTCTTACATTGTGTAGAAGACCTGTTAAAGATGGGAGTGATACACCCAGTTCCAATAAAGGAACAAGGAATGGGATTTTATTCAAATCTGTTCGTAGTTCCCAAAAAAGAGGGAACCTTCAGACCAATTTTGGATTTAAAGATCCTAAACAAATTTCTCAGGGTACCATCGTTCAAGATGGAAACCATTCGAACGATTCTACCCACTATCCTGGAAGGTCAATTTATGACTACCCTGGATCTAAAGGATGCGTACCTACATATTCCTATCCACAAAGAACATCATCAGTTCCTAAGGTTCGCCTTTCTGGACAAACATTACCAGTTTGTGGCCCTCCCATTCGGATTAGCCACTGCTCCAAGGATTTTCACAAAGGTACTCGGGTCCCTTCTAGCGGTTCTAAGACCGAGGGGCATTGCAGTAGTACCATACTTGGACGACATTCTAATACAAGCGTCGTCCCTTTCAAAAGCAAAGGCTCATACAGACATCGTTCTGGCCTTTCTCAGATCTCACGGATGGAAGGTGAACATAGAAAAAAGTTCTCTGTCTCCGTCAACAAGAGTTCCCTTCTTGGGAACAATAATAGATTCCTTAGAAATGAGGATTTTTCTGACAGATGTCAGAAAGTCAAAACTTCTAAGCACTTGTCAAGTTCTTCACTCTGTTCCACGTCCTTCCATAGCTCAGTGCATGGAAGTAGTAGGGTTGATGGTTGCAGCAATGGACATAGTTCCTTTTGCACGAATTCATCTAAGACCATTACAACTGTGCATGCTCAAACAGTGGAATGGGGACTATACAGACTTGTCTCCAGTGATTCAAGTAGACCAGAAGACCAGAGATTCACTCCGTTGGTGGCTGACCCTGGACCATCTATCCCAGGGAATGAGCTTCCGCAGACCAGAGTGGGTCATTGTCACGACCGACGCCAGTCTAGTGGGCTGGGGCGCGGTCTGGGAATCCCTGAAAGCTCAGGGACTATGGTCTCGGGAAGAGTTTCTTCTCCCGATAAACATTCTGGAACTAAGAGCGATATTCAATGCTCTCAGGGCTTGGCCTCAGCTTGCAAAGGCCAGATTCATAAGATTCCAATCAGACAACATGACGACCGTTGCGTATATCAATCATCAGGGGGGAACAAGGAGTTCCCTGGCGATGAAAGAAGTGACCAAAATAATACAATGGGCGGAGAATCACTCCTGCCATCTATCTGCGATCCACATCCCAGGTGTGGAAAACTGGGAAGCGGATTATCTGAGTCGTCAGACATTCCATCCGGGGGAGTGGGAACTTCACCCGGAGATCTTTGCCCAGTTGACTCAATTATGGGGCATTCCAGACATGGATCTGATGGCGTCTCGTCAGAACTTCAAGGTTCCTTGCTACAGGTCCAGATCCAGGGATCCCAAGGCGACTCTAGTAGATGCACTAGTAGCACCTTGCACCTTCAACCTAGCTTATGTGTTTCCACCGTTTCCTCTCATTCCCAGGCTGGTAGCCAGGATCAAACAGGAGAGGGCCTCGGTGATCTTGATAGCTCCTGCGTGGCCACGCAGGACTTGGTATGCAGACCTGGTGAATATGTCATCGGTTCCACCATGGAAGCTACCTTTGAGACAGGACCTTCTTGTTCAGGGTCCATTCGAACATCCAAATCTGGTCTCCCTCCAGCTGACGGCTTGGAGATTGAACGCTTGATTCTATCAAAGCGTGGGTTTTCAGATTCTGTGATAGATACTCTGGTTCAGGCCAGAAAACCGGTAACTAGAAAGATTTACCATAAAATATGGAAAAGATATATCTGTTGGTGTGAATCCAAGGGATTCCCATGGAATAAGATAAAAATTCCTAAGATTCTTTCCTTTCTACAAGAAGGTTTGGAGAAAGGATTATCTGCGAGTTCTCTAAAGGGACAGATTTCTGCTTTATCTGTCTTACTACACAAACGACTGGCAGCTGTGCCAGATGTTCAAGCATTTGTTCAGGCTCTGGTTAGGATCAAGCCTGTTTACAGACCTTTGACTCCTCCCTGGAGTCTAAATCTAGTTCTTTCAGTTCTTCAAGGGGTTCCGTTTGAACCTCTACATTCCATAGATATTAAGTTATTATCTTGGAAAGTTTTGTTTTTGGTTGCTATTTCTTCTGCTAGAAGAGTTTCAGAGTTATCTGCTCTGCAGTGTTCTCCGCCCTATCTGGTGTTCCATGCAGATAAGGTGGTTTTGCGTACTAAGCCTGGTTTTCTTCCAAAGGTTGTTTCTAACAAAAATATTAACCAGGAGATAGTTGTACCTTCTTTGTGTCCGAATCCAGTTTCAAAGAAGGAACGTTTGTTACACAATTTGGACGTAATCCGTGCTCTAAAATTCTATTTAGAGGCTACAAAAGATTTCAGACAAACATCTTCTCTGTTTGTCGTCTATTCTGGTAAAAGGAGAGGTCAAAAAGCGACTTCTACCTCTCTTTCCTTTTGGCTTAAAAGCATCATCCGATTGGCTTACGAGACTGCCGGACGGCAGCCTCCTGAAAGAATCACAGCTCACTCTACTAGGGCTGTGGCTTCCTCATGGGCCTTCAAGAACGAGGCTTCTGTTGATCAGATATGTAAGGCAGCGACTTGGTCTTCACTGCACACTTTTGCCAAATTTTACAAATTTGATACTTTTGCTTCTTCGGAGGCTATTTTTGGGAGAAAGGTTTTGCAAGCCGTGGTGCCTTCCGTTTAGGTAACCTGATTTGCTCCCTCCCTTCATCCGTGTCCTAAAGCTTTGGTATTGGTTCCCACAAGTAAGGATGACGCCGTGGACCGGACACACCAATGTTGGAGAAAACAGAATTTATGCTTACCTGATAAATTACTTTCTCCAACAGTGTGTCCGGTCCACGGCCCGCCCTGGTTTTTTAATCAGGTCTGATTAATTATTTTCTCTAACTACAGTCACCACGGTACCATATGGTTTCTCCTATATTTTTCCTCCTGTCCGTCGGTCGAATGACTGGGGTGGGCGGAGCCTAGGAGGGACTATATGGCCAGCTTTGCTGGGACTCTTTGCCATTTCCTGTTGGGGAAGAGATATTCCCACAAGTAGGGATGATGCCGTGGACCGGACACACCGTTGGAGAAAGTAATTTATCAGGTAAGCATAAATTCTGTTTTTGACCACATCATCCTCTTTATGCATGTTGTCTTACTCCAAGCTGTATAGGCTCGAAAGCCTACTACCAATTAAGCATATTAGGTGATGTGCATCTCTGTAATGAGAATGGGTGTGGTCTAATGACATCAACACCCTATATCAGGTGTGCATAATTATTAGGCAACTTCCTTTCCTTTGGCAAAATGGGTCAAAAGAAGGACTTGACAGGCTCAGAAAAGTAAAAAATAGTGAGATATCTTGCAGAGGGATGCAGCACTCTTAAAATTGCAAAGCTTCTGAAGCGTGATAATCGAACAATCAAGCGTTTCATTCAAAATAGTCAACAGGGTCGCAAGAAGCATGTGGAAAAACCAAGGCGCAAAATAACTGCCCATGAACTGAGAAAAGTCAAGCGTGCAGCTGCCAAGATGCCACTTGCCACCAGTTTGGCCATATTTCAGAGCTGCAACATCACTGGAGTGCCCAAAAGCACAAGGTGTGCAATACTCAGAGACATGGCCAAGGTAAGAAAGGCTGAAAGACGACCACCACTGAACAAGACACACAAGCTGAAACGTCAAGACTGGGCCAAGAAATATCTCAAGATTTTTCTAAGGTTTTATGGACTGATGAAATGAGAGTGAGTCTTGATGGGCCAGATGGATGGGCCCGTGGCTGGATTGGTAAAGGGCAGAGAGCTCCAGTCCGACTCAAACGCCAGCAAGGTGGAGGTGGAGTACTGGTTTGGGCTGGTATCATCAAAGATGAGCTTGTGGGGCCTTTTCGGGTTGAGGATGGAGTCAAGCTCAACTCCCAGTCCTACTGCCAGTTTCTGGAAGACACCTTCTTCAAGCAGTGGTACAGGAAGAAGTCTGCATCCTTCAAGAAAAACATGATTTTCATGCAGGACAATGCTCCATCACACGCGTCCAAGTACTCCACAGCGTGGCTGGCAAGAAAGGGTATAAAAGAAGAAAATCTAATGACATGGCCTCCTTGTTCACCTGATCTGAACCCCATTGAGAACCTGTGGTCCATCATCAAATGTGAGATTTACAAGAAGGGAAAACAGTACACCTCTCTGAACAGTGTCTGGGAGGCTGTGGTTGCTGCTGCACGCAATGTTGATGGTGAACAGATCAAAACACTGACAGAATCCATGGATGGCAGGCTTTTGAGTGTCCTTGCAAAGAAAGTTGGCTATATTGGTCACTAATTTGTTTTTGTTTTGTTTTTGAATGTCAGAAATGTATATTTGTGAATGTTGAGATGTTATATTGGTTTCACTGGTAAAAATAAATAATTGAAATGGGTATATATTTGTTTTTTGTTAAGTTGCCTAATAATTATGCACAGTAATAGTCACCTGCATACACAGATATCCCCCTAAAATAGCTATAACTAAAAACAAACTAAAAACTACTCCCAAAACTATTCAGCTTTGATATTAATGAGTTTTTTGGGTTCATTGAGAACATGGTTGTTGTTCAATAATAAAATTAATCCTCAAAAATACAACTTGCCTAATAATTCTGCACTCCCTGTATATATGTATATATATATATATATATATATATATATATATATATATATATATATATATTGTATTGTGTAAAATAATGTGCCTGTACTACATTGATTATTGATTGATATATTGAGCCCAGTAACTTCGAGAAGAGCAAAGGGACAAAGTTATTTACAGAGCTTGATATATTTTGCAGCAGCCTCTTGTGAAAACTACATTACAAATATTACCAATTATGAGATGGCAATATATATATATATATATATATATATATATATACATATATATGTTCTCCACAGAAAATGTTGTCAGCTGGATGGCATTATAAAGTAGCCGGGTGGGGGCAGTGCAATAAAAGATAGCATTTTCTGCTATCTAAAGCACAAATGAATGCATAATTTAAAATAAATGCATTTAGTGATACTTTGAGCAATAAACATTGAAACAATTTAATATTAGCTTATTTTTGGGAGGTCAGTAAAATAAGCCGAGTGGTGCACCCATTAAAAGGTCCTGGAAGAAAACTGTATGTGTGTATGTATATGTATATATATATATATATATATATATTCATTAAAATTATGGGGTGAGATCCTCCATGTCTCAAAATTAAATAAATGTAAATTTTTGCATAGGAAATTAGCACATCTAGTCAAGTATCCCCGCTTGCTTTTCCCCAGAAATTCTTAATAACAGAATTTATACTTACCTGATAAATTTATTTCTCTTGTGGTGTATCCAGTCCACGGATCATCCATTGTGGGTTATTCTCCTTCCCAACAGGAAGCTGCAAGAGGATCACCCACAGCAGAGCTGTCTATATAGCTCCTCCCCTAACTGCCACTCCCAGTCATTCGACCGAAGACAAGCAAGAGAAAGGAGAAACTATAGGGTGCAGTGGTGACTGTAGTTTAAAAATAAAACACACGTGCCTTAAAATGACAGGGCGGGCCGTGGACTGGATACACCACAAGAGAAATAAATTTATCAGGTAAGCATAAATTCTGTTTTCTCTTGTAAGGTGTATCCAGTCCACGGATCATCCATTACTTGTGTTATACCAATACCAAAGCTATAGGACACGGATGAAGGGAGGGACAAGGCAGGTGCTTAAACGGAAGGCACCACTGCCTGCAAGACCTTTCTCCCAAAAATAGCCCCCGAAGAAGCAAAAGTATCAAATTTATAGAATTTAGAAAAAGTATGAAGCGAAGACCAAGTCGTCGCCTTACAAATCTGTTCAACAGAAGCCTCATTTTTAAAAGCCCATGTGGAAGCTACTGCTCTAGTAGAATGAGCTGTAATCCTTTCAGGAGGCTGCTGGCCAGCAGTCTCATAAGCTAAGCGTATTATACTCCTTAGCCAAAAAGAAAGAGAAGTTGCCAAAGCCTTTTGGCCTCTCCTCAGTCCAGAGTAGACAACAAACGAAAATCTTTAGTAGCTTGTAAATAAAGCTTTAAAGCACGAACCACGTCAAGATTGTGTAAAAGACGTTCCTTCTTTGAAGAAGGATTAGGACACAGTGACGGTACAACAATCTCCTGATTGATATTTTTATTAGATACCACCTTAGGTAGAAAACCAGGTTTGGTACGTAACACTACCTTATCTGCATGAAAAATGAGATAAGGGGAATCACATTGTAAAGCAGATAACTCCGAAACTCTTCGATCCGAGGAGATAGCTACTAAAAACAGAACTTTCCAAGATAAGAGCTTAATATCTATGGAATGCAAAGGTTCAAACGGAACCCCTTGAAGAACCTTAAGAACTAAATTTAAACTCCAAGGCGGAGCAACAGGTTTAAACACAGGCTTGATTCAGGCTTGACTAAAGTTTTTTATTTCCCTTCATAATTTTAATGAATTTTGGTTTAACCATGAAAATAGCTTTACCAATGCAACAACCAGAAATCTATCTCCTACTGATGCGTTCCAAAAAGAACGAAACAGGCTGTCTAGTGAGTGATTTCTGGTTTGCTGTAATAATCCTGTAAAAAGGATCGCTGTGTCAAAACAGTATTTTGAAGCAAAAAAAATGAGAATTTGCATGTCTAATTTGCATATCTTACCCACAATTCTCTTGTGCATTGGTAACATTGTATATTAAGAATTTCTGGGGAAAAGCAAGCGGGGATACTTGCCTAGATGTGCTAATTTCCTATGCAAATATTTACATTGATTTATTTATATATATATATATATTTATATACAGTGGATATAAAAAATCTACACACCCCTGTTAAAATGTCAGGTTTCTATGATGTAAAAAAATGAGACAAAGATAAATCATTTCAGAACTTTTTCCACCTTTAATGTGACCTATAAACTGTACAACTCAATTACAAAACAAACTGAAATCTTTAAAGGGACAGTCTACTGTAAAATAGTTTTTCCCTTATGTGTTTACAATTGCTTTTTACCAACTGCAGAGTAAAAAAATTATGAAAATTAGCTTTTTAAGGTTTATTTGTGTATATTAAAGCTCTGATTTTGTGTTTTGAAGCCACAACCTAATAAAATGGGTTGAGTTTGTAGGTATAATCAGATCTCATTACTTTATCACATTGTGTACATATACATGTGTCTGTATCTTATATCTGTAGGTATAATCAGATCTCATTACTGTATCACATTGTGTACATATACATGTGTCTATATATTATATCTGTAGGTATAATCAGATCTCATTACTGTATCACATTGTGTACATATACATGCGTCTTTATCTTATATATGTAGGTATAATCAGATCTCATTACATTATCACACTGTGTACATATACATGTGTCTATATATTATATCTGTAGGTATAATCAGATCTCATTACTGTATCACATTGTGTACATATACATGTGTCTTTATCTTATATCTGTAGGTATAATCAGATCTCATTACTGTATCACATTGTGTACATATACATGCGTCTTTATCTTATATATGCAGATATAATCAGATCTCATTACTGTATCACACTGTGTACATATACATGTGTCTTTATCTTATATCTGTAGGTATAATCAGATCTCATTACTTTATCACACTGAATACATATACATGTGTCTTTATCTTATATCTGTAGGTATAATCAGATCTCATTACTGTATCACATTGTGTACATATACATGTGTCTGTATCTTATATCTGTAGGTATAATCAGATCTCATTACTGTATCACATTGTGTACATATACATGTGTCTTTATCTTATATCTGTAGGTATAATCAGATCTCATTACTGTATCACATTGTGTACATATACATGTGTCTTTATCTTATATCTGTAGGTATAATCAGATCTCATTACTGTATCACACTGTGTACATATACATGTGTCTGTATCTTATATCTGTAGGTATAATCAGATCTCATTACTGTATCACATTGTGTACATATACATGTTTCTTTATCTTATATCTGTCCATAAAACAATCACCAGTACTTGGAGAGAACAATGGAAAAATCAACATTTTATTACCTTATCTCTGCTATATCCCACTGGGAGTGTAATTTCTTCTGCTGGCTGTGTTTACAAAGCTTATCTACTGCTGCCACAAACTTTCAGAATAGGTGGGGATATCGCATGCTAAATCAACTATTTCAAATGCCAATATAAGGGTAAAGGAGCTACTTGTAAACAACTTAATACACTCCAGCAGGTAAAATGGATCATTGGGAACAAATTAAAGGGGAGAAATTTTTTGAGTAAACTCTCCCTTTAAGGTGGAGGGAAGTAAACAAAAAAAACTAAAATAATGTGGTTGCATAAGTGTGCAATAATTGGGGATGTAGCTGTGTTCAGAATTAAGCAATCACATTCAAAATCATGTTAAATAAGAGTCATCATCACACACCTGCCATAATTTAAAGTGCCTCTGATTAACCCTGAATAAAATTCAGCTGTTCTAGTAGGTCTTTCCTGACATTTTCTTAGTCACGTCCTACACAAAAGCCATGGTCCTCAGAGAGCTTCCAAAGCATCAGAGGGATCTCATTGTTAAAAGGTATCAGACAGGAGAAGGGTACAAAAGAATTTCCAAGGCATTAGATATACCATGGAACACAGTTAAGACAGTCATCATCAAGTGGAGAACATATGACATTACCAAGAACTGGATGTCCCTCCAAAATTGATGAAAAGACGAGAAGAAAACTGGTCTGGGAGGCTACCAAGAGGCCTACAGCAACATCAAAGGAGCTGCAGGAATATCTAGCAAGTACTGGCTGTATAGTACATGTGACAACAATCTCGCGTATTCTTCATATGTTTGGGCTTTGGGGTAGACAGCAAGACGGAAGCCTTTTCTTACGAAGAAAAACATCCAAGCCCAGCTAAATTTAGCAAAAACACATCTGAAGTCTCCCAAAAGCATGTGAAAAAAAGGTGTTATGGTCTGATGAAACAAAGATTGAACTTTTTGGCAATAATTCCAAAAGATATGTTTGCCGCAAAAACAACACTGCATATCACCAAAAGAACTCCATACCCACAGTGAAGCATGGTGGTGGTAGCATCATGCTTTGGGTCTGTTTTTCTTCAGCTGGAACTGGGGCCTTATTCAAGGTAGAGGGAATTATAAACAGTTCCAAATACCAGTCAATATTGGCACAAAACCTTCAGGCTTCTGCTAGAAAGCTGAACATGAAGAGGAACTTAATCTTTCAGCATGACAACGACCCAAAGCATACATCCAAATCAACAAAGGAATGGCTTCACCAGAAGAAGATTAAAGTTTTGGAATGGCCCAGCCAGAGCCCAGACCTGAATCCAATCGAAAATCTGTGGGGTGATCTGAAGAGGGCTGTGCACAGGCGATGCCCTCGCAATCTTACAGATTTGGAGTGTTTTTGCAAAGAAGAGTGGGCAAATCTTGCCAAGTCAAGATGTGCCATGCTGATAGACTAATACCCAAAATGACTGAGTGCTGTAATAAAATCAAAAGGTGCTC
>NC_069510.1:129830531-129959323 GCF_027579735.1 Bombina bombina
TTCCAGTATCTCGCGATACATATTCTCGTGATCGTGCATAAAATTCTAATGAAAGTATTCAAGTGTCTGTGAAAGGTTTCTATGGGTTCATGTAATAGTGCCTGTTGTATGGTAAGAGTGACCTCCTCATCTATCAGCTGGCCTATAAATGAAGATAGCTTTTTCCATAATTCCTGCACATCCATACAATCCCACCACATGTGTTTGTATGTGCCCCTCCGTCCGCACCGTCTATAGCATAGGTTGCTCCCCTGTGGTTTAATGTGTGCATATCTGACTGGGGTCAGATACCACCTAAAGGCTGTTTTCAGTGTGTTTTCCTTTAAATCAACGCTTAAAAAGCCCTTATCTCCCGATTGGAGTAGTAATTCCCATTCCTGTTTATCTTTCTCTATTCCCAGTTCCTTCTCCCATGCTAACATTATTTGTGTTTTTGGTGCCGATGGGGGGGATTGGAAAATTACATATAGTTTGGATATTGAGTGTTTGAGTCTATGTGAGCTGGTGCTGGAGGATTCTAACATCGTAGTCGTCTTCCTAGGTGCATCTTTAAGGAATTCTCGGAGAGAAGATTGCAGCTGTAAATATATGAACCAGTGTAGCTTTAGTGGCACAATCTTCTCTTGTAGGTGAGGGAAAGGTAACAGTGTTCCCTTCTCTACTATGTCTGCTACCCTGTAAAGACCCTTATTTTCCCACTTCTGTATTTGTTTATGTGTGTCCCCCTGTAGAAGATACCTAATTGGTATCAGCAAAGAGTTTTTAGGGAGGATGTCGTCTCTCTTCCTAACTTTCGACCACATCTGGACAGTAAGAGCTCTTGTGTGTGTTTTCGGGGAATGGTCCGTGTCCTTAATCTGTTGTGTGTCCCACAAAATGGAGTCTGTGTAAGTCCTCCCCTCTAGTTCCGCCTCTAAGGTAATCCATACCGCTTCTCCCTCTCTCTTCAATATCATCGCATCCTGTGCTGTTCTGGCTGCTCTATAATAGTCCATTAAGTTAGGCCCCCCAATCCCTCCTAGTGATCTATGTCTATGTACTAAGTGTTTAGAGATCCTTGCCATTTTGGTACCTCTAATGAAAGCTGAGAGATCTGTCTGTATCCTTTCAACATCTGCCGTGACAATCTTTATCGGTAGTGCTCTGAATAAGTAGAGTAGTCGGGGTAAAATGGTAATTTTGACTGCAGCTAGTCTGCCCATCCAAGAGAAATTATATTTGCGCCATTTTGCGATATCCTTCCTAATTCTTTGAAACAGAGGTGTGTAGTTGTATTTGTATAGATGTTGTGTCTGTTGTGAGAGATTAATCCCTAAGTATTTAAGTGAATGCTTGACCCACCGAAAATCAAAGTTTAACTCTATTAGTTTCTTCGTCTGATGAGGGATAGCTATAGGGAGAACCTCACATTTATCTGAGTTGATTTTATAGCCTCAGATGGCCGAAAAGGATGTTAACACCGCATATAAATTGGGTAAGGAGATAAGGGGCTTTGTGATGGTCAATAAGATGTCATCTGCGAACAGGGTCAGTTTGTATTCTGAGTGTGTCGTCTTAACTCCCTCTATGTCTGGATGCGTTCTTATTCTAGTTGCCAGGGGTTCAATGCATAGTGCAAATAGTAAAGGCGACAAGGGACACCCTTGTCTCGTGCCATTAAATATGGGGAAGGTGGCGGATCTATAGCCTCCCGCAGTCACCTGAGCCTGGGGTTTCGAGTATATTGCTCGAATAGCTGTCATGAAGTTGCCCTCAAAACCCATTCTTACTAAAACCTTGGTCATGTATTTCCAGTCAATTCTATCGAACGCCTTCTCCGCATCCAGCGATAGTAGCAGAGAAGGCGTCCCTTGTCTTTCTAGATGATAAATAATGTTAGTGATTCTGCGAATGTTATCTGGGGCGTCACTGTCCTTAATGAACCCTACCTGATCTGGGTGAACTAGGCTAGGGAGAATTTCTTTAAGTCGATTTGCTAATACCTTCGTGAACAATTTCAAATCCTGGTTTATTAATGAGATTGGGCGATAATTTTTACATCTTTTATGGTCTCTTTCAGGTTTGGGGATCACCACTATTTTTGCGAATTGTAACTCGCTCGGGATAGAATTCCCTTCTAAAATATAATTACAGAATTTAGTCAGATGTGGTATTAAGGTGCCACGAAACAATTTATAATATTCCCCTGTGAAGCCGTCGGGGCCTGCTGCTTTACCCGGCTTAAGGTCTTTGACTGCTTTCACTACTTCCAGGGTGGTGATTGGAGCATTTAGACTATCTCTTTGTTCATTAGTGAGAATTTTTAATGGGCAAGTGGCCAGGAATTCTTCGGTGTTTTTATCTGACTCTGCATTGTGAAGGACTTTTTCCCCGTCGTAAAGTTTGCTATAAAAGGTGGCGAATGTGTCTACTATCTCTTGTGGGTCTGAGGTCATTGTCCCTTGTTCTGTTTCTATTTTAGGAATGAATGAGGCCTTGCCCCTTTCCCTAATCTTGTGTGCCATAAATTTATCTGGTTTATTGGCATAAATGAAATAGTGTGCCTTTAATTTCTGGATTGCTCTTGCAGCTTGAGAGTTTAGGATTTTCGCTAACATGGTTTTCTTGGTTTGGAGGGTTTGTAGTATCGTCCCTTTCCCTGTTAATTTATGTCGTCTCTCTAGCGTTTCTATCTCCCCGTGTAACTGTTCCAGTAATTGTCTATTGTGGCGCTTTAATCTGGCACTCTCCTGTATCAATTGTCCCCAGATCACTGCCTTATGTGCCGCCCATGTGTTAATAGGGTTAGTTGTGGTGTCTATGTTTATCCACCAGTACTCCACCAGCGACTGCAGAACCTTATCATGTCTTTGTGGGTTTTTCACAAGGGTAGGGTCAAAGGTCCATGATCTTTTTCTTTTGGTGTCCTGCATCCCACTCAACACTAACAATAGAATAGAGTGGTCTGACCACACACATGCGTGTATAGTTGAGTTCTGCAGCAACGGGAGGAGCACCTGGCTAACATATATGTAGTCCAGTCGTGTGTATGTTTTATGGGCCGTGGAGTAAAACGTGGTGTCATTTGTTGCCCCGTAAAGTTAGTGCCAGGAATCCATTAAGGAGTGTGGTGACAGAGAATCCTGTATCGATTTAACTATTCTGTTATGTCTGTGTTGTTTATTAGATAAGGAGATATGTTTAGTCTCCACCTGTGGGGCCATAGTTATATTGAAATCTCCCGCTAGTATAATTTTGGTTTGGGACCATTGAGTCAATAGAAGGGATATGTGTCTGAAGAAATCATGCTGATTATCATTGGGGGCATAAATGTTGCATAAGGTCACTTCAGTATCTAACATCCTTCCTCTGACTATCAAGTATCTCCCTTCCGGGTCTGCTAAAGTGCTTTCATGAGTGAAGTCAATAGATGAATGTATAAGAATTGAGACTCCCCTCTTTTTTGTGTCCGCAGTGGCATGGTAATGTGTGCGAAAGTGTTTTGTCCAATATTTCGGGATATTACTTTTAAGGAAATGTGTTTCCTGGAGAAACAAGATATTGGTATTTAGGCGTGTATATTGGGACATAGCTACTCTTCTTTTGGGGTCGGTGTTGAGTCCTCTGACATTATGTGACACTACATGTATGTTGCTAGACATTGTGGTGTTCTCTAGCCCTTGTCTGTGCTCTGGATGTGTGGTGCTCATCATTTATTACCTTTAGATAAGATGTCCTTTTTGGTATAGCGTTAATCTTCGGAATCAAGGTGTCACAGGGGTGCGCCGTAGGGATGTCACTAGGAGGAGAGAAAACAACTGGGGGGGGGGAAACATGTTTAAGAGTTGAAACCAAAACTTTATCTTTAACGTTGGAGTTGAACATTTGAAAAAAAAAGAGAAAAAAAAAATAACCTATAAACAGTTGCTTGTTTCCCATTTATCCCTTTGTTAAAAGGGGGGGCTGGGAGGGCCCATCTAGACATATCATCATTTGTTCTAGTAATCAGATACAAGAAAAGAAAGGGAAGGCATTGTAAGGCAGTAGATATACAAAACATTGATGTAAGCCTAATTCTCGCCTCTAGTAGGCCATATCACTTTATGAAGCTTTGCCTACAATGTTAAAATGTCAATTAATAGCTATACATAGCCTGTATTCCCCTTCATCTCCTTCCATTCCATAAGTGTCTTGGTGCTGGAGACCTCCAGAGAAAGTCTTTCCTTTCTTTGATTATACTTTTTATTGTTTTGCTCTAGAGTCCCCAGTCTCAAAAGGCTAATGGAAGAGATTTTAATTAAAGTTCTTTGTCTCTAAATTCCTTTGTCCTCCGCTTCTTATACCTTGATGTCTGCCATTTAGACGGGTCCTCTTTGCGTATAGATATTGGCCTTGGTGCTATTGGTGATTCTCGCTCAGGTAGCGAGGGGGTATCGAGGCCTAACGCCTCACACACTTCGGGGATGTCTTCAGGTTCCTTAATAGTTATAACTTTAGTGTCCTTTGTTATAATTAATGTGAAAGGGAAGCCCCATCTGTATTGTATCTGCTTTTGTCTCAGCAGGGAGGTAAGGGGACATAGGGTACCTCGTCTCTGCAAAGTCCGAATACTCAAGTCTTGATAAAATTGAATCACGTTACCTTGAAATTTGAAGGTGGGTTGTTTTCTAGCCGCCTGAAGTATCTTCTCTTTGTCTGGGAAAAAAAGTCATTTTAATCACTACATCTCTCGGAGGAAAACCCACCTTTGGTTTGGCTTTCAATGCTCTATGAGCTCTTTCAACATGGAAGGTGTAGTCTGGAGATGAGTTTGTGATCTGGGTAAAAAGCTGTGTTAGATAAGCCGGGAGTTCTGTCCCTGTTATTTCCTCTGGGACCCCTTTCAACCTGAGATTGTTTCTTCTGCTCCTGTTCTCCAGGTCATCTAATTTGTCCTGGAACTCCATTAGCTGTTGTTGTTGTGTTGAGACCGTCTGAGATATTTCATCTATATTCTCAACCATGGCATCTTTTTGGTCTTCTAGGGTATCTATCCTGTTTCCCATATCTGTTAGGTCAGATTTAATCTCTGATAGACTGTTGGTGACCGATGAGTGGATGGAGTCAATTTTCTCCCAGAGTTTCTCAAAGTTGTCGGCAATGTCCTTTTTTGAAACAAGGTTCTGTAGGTCGGCCTTAGTTAGTGGGGAGTTATTTTCTTGTTGTTGTATGGAGTCAAGGTCCGAATCCTCACCCTCCTCCATGTCTATATTGGGTTTGGTAGATTGCGAGGATTTAAAGAAAGAGGACACTGAAGAGGTTTTGGTAGTTGATTTATCACCTTTCATTGCTCTCCTTGAAGACATTATGTTGTTAAGCGGTGTGTACCTTTGTACTGTGCTGTATAGTGGCGTTCTATCTGTGAGAGGACGAAGTTAGTTCTATAATTATCTGGAACTTTACATATGGCTTTGTTGCAATATTATGGAGGACCTATGGATGTTAATATTCCATGGGTTCGAAAAGGCTCATCTTTCCCTGTGCATTATTCTTCTAGACGGGCTCTCCCTTCTGGGTCTGCTGTACAGATTACATGTCCAAGGGTTGTCCTTTGGTTATTTTCGTTTGTACGGTTGATATGATTAAGGAGCTAAGGCTCTCAAGCCGGTGTTTCTTTTTCTCTTCTCTCTTTCACCTCCCTGAGGGCTTGGCTGTTTTAGGTCGTTCTCCTCCCCAGGGCAGTTGTCCTCACAGGACGATCACGGGAAAAGGTATAGGGGGTATGACCTGTTCCCCCTAAGGGGTGACAGGAAAGGGGGGGGGGAGGACACCAAAGGTTTCTTCCGTCTAGGTGATACTAAACTAAGTTGCAGGATCTGGCTGTATTTGTTTCACAAAAAGTTAAGTCCCTGTTGTGTGAGGGGGGAGACAAGCCCCACCGCTGTGTATAGCTCTTGTTTCAGCCTAATGGTATGTTTGCCTCAGCAGCTTTTCAATTGGTTGGTAATATACTTTCCATTAGATAGTTGTACCCCAAATGGTCCTCTCTTTAAAGATGTTTCTCTCCCACTCTGACTGGGGCTGGTCCACGAGAGACTAGGTGGATGTGTTTTCTTTGGGGGAGCCTGCAATGGGGGCGCACGGGTGTGTAAGGGTAACTATAGGGGCCAGAGAACAAGTCTTATCTGCTATACAGGTGTGATGTAAAGGCAGGGAGGCTTCTGCCTGTAGGATGGCTTACTTCACAGGACAGTATTAGCTCAGAGTAGAGATATCAATTATCCAGAGCCTCTAGTACCCGGTTTCAGAGTCATCTGTGGACCACCTAGAACATATAAATAGCAGAGGGTGCCCAAAGGTTTAGCTCTGAGCGGTGGACTAATGAGGAGATTTGTAGGGGTGACTCTGCTGTGTTTATAAGTGAATGCAGCCCCTTGTGCTCTTTGCAGGGTAGAGATGAAAATAGATATCTTTGTAGTAATTCCCTAGTGGAAAAGTTCAATAACAAGGGCTCCTTCTGCCAGATTTCACCAAATACATGCAGATACGTTGTTATATTTATTATTCAGCCTTGTATATGATGGCTGAGCCTGGGAGTGGGCATTTGGAATATCGGGGTAAATTTTGGGCTCTCACTGGCCTCTGATGTTATTTGACAGGCTGCTGCACAGGTTGGGATAATTGTAGGGTATGGGAACACTTGCTCTAGTTTTATCTGCTGGTTGAGTAGTGTTAATAATGAGAAAAAGAAAAAAAAAGTCTCTGTGTGCTTAAAGCACTCTTACCCAGTCCCTTCGTTCTCCTCCTGTATGTGGCAGAGATGGTTAGGCCGCGGTGGTAGGCCTCATTATGGCGGATCTTCGCGCCCAAATCAACAGTGATAGCGCACTTAGGATCTAATGGAGCTTCACTTGGTCCCCTCGAGAGATCACCCGGGATCTCCCGTTACCGCTGTAGAGAGGTATTTGTTCAAGATGGGGGCCCGGTTCCAGCCGTGCGCCCCCGCTGCGGGGCCTCAGCCGTGCTCACCCGCTGGTGTAGGAGGGCGATCGCGGCTCCAACCGGAGAGGAGGTTGGTCACTCTGGGTAGCGGAGGGAAGGTAAGGTGTGACTTGTGGTCAGTGGCTCAGCGGGTCAGGTCACAGTGTCCTCGGGAGGTACCGGCCCGGCTGCGGCAGTGGCAAGGACAGTCTTAAAGGACCCGCGCCTCTCTTGCCATTATTGTTAGGCTTTGGTAGGTTGAGGGGTAGTCTAAGGGTAAGTGTTCAAGCTTTAACTGACGTTTGCTCACTCGGGGTGCCCCAGAGCGGAGCCCCGACCCTCTGGGGTCCTGAGAAATGCCCGAGTGTGCGGGTTGTCACAGGCTGTTTCAGTCCGGTGTCTGGGTGCCTTCCGTGAAAGGGGAAAAAAAAGTTTTAAAAGTCTGTGACTTCGTAACTAGGGTGCTTCTTGCTCTTAGGGAAGGGAGATTTACACTTTTCCCAGATTAATTAGGGCTCTAAATATACTGAAATATTCTAATTCAGAGGGAGCTTGCCAAAGGTGCTGCCGCTCTGCTCTGCAGTTAGCTCCGCCTCTACTGAATATATTTTAAAGGGACACTATACCCAAAATTTTCTTTCATTATTAAGGTAGAGAATACAATTTTAAACAACATTCCAATTTACTTCTATTACCTAATTTGCTTCATTCTTTAGATATACTTTAATGAAGAAATAGCAATGCACACAATGAACCAATCACAGGAGGTATCTATGTGCAGCTACCAATCAGCAGCTACTAAGCATATCTAGATGTGCTTTTCAGCAAAGAATATCAAGAGAATGAAGCAAAATAGATAATAGAAGTAAATTAGAAAGTTGTTTAAAATTGTATGCTCTTTCTAAAT
Source organism: Bombina bombina (assembly GCF_027579735.1). NCBI lineage: Eukaryota > Metazoa > Chordata > Amphibia > Anura > Bombinatoridae > Bombina > Bombina bombina. The sequence continues at coordinate 129,838,378 of NC_069510.1, forward strand.
CATGAAAGATAACATTTGGATTCCATGTCCCTTTAAGGGACAGGATTCAGCTAGAACATTTAATCTTACACAGAAAAGCATGTTACATCACTTATCAGTTCCGTTTCCTTAAACTTAGCTGCAGATCACATTGTAGCCATATCAAGTCACGTGCATGCTCCTTGGCCTACCTCTATATGCTGTCATGGAAAGAGCGCTAAGTTTAAAGGGACAGTCAACACCAGAATTTTTGTTGTTTAAAAAGATAGATAATCCCTTTATTACCCATTCCCCAGTTTTGCATAACCAACCCAGTTATATTAATACACTTTTTATCTCTGTGATTATTTTGTATCTGAGCCTCTTCAGACTGCCCCTTATTTCAGTTCTTTTGACAGACTTGCATTTTAGCCAATTAGTGCTCACTCCAGGGTAACTTGACGTGCATGAGCTCAATGTTATCTATATGAAACACATGAACTAATGCCCTCTAGTGGTGAAAATGCATTCAGATTAGAGGCATTGTTCAAGGTCTAAGAAATTAGCATATGAACCTCCTAAATTTAGCTTTCAACTAAAAATACCAAGAGAACAAAGCAAAATTGGTGATAAAAGTAAATTTGAAAGTTGTTTAAAATTACATTCCCTATTAAAATCATGAAAGTTTTTTTTGGACTTGACTGTCCCTTTAAAGATAAAGAGGTCAGTTTGATAACAAATGTAAATTGGATTGTTTTTATTAACTGTACGCTCTACATAAGTTTGATTTAAACTTTAGTATATTAAAGTCTTACTGATATATACACTACCTTCCATTAAAGGGACAGTAACGTCAAAATTAAGCTTTCATGATTTAGAAATGTTGAAAAACTTTTTATTTTACTTTAATATCTAATTAGTTTTGTTCTCTTTGCATCCTTTGTTGAAAGCATACCTAGGTAGGCTCAGGAGCATCTATACATTACTGGGAGCTAGCTGCTGATTGGTGTCTGCACATATATGCCTCTTGTTATTGGCTCGGCTGATGTGTCAGCTAGCTCCCAGTATTGCATTGCTGAGCCTACCCAGGTAAGCTTTTCAACAAAGGATACCAAGATAACAAGGAGAAAAGAAGTAAATTGAAAAGACTTTATTAGAATCGTGTAGGTTTAATTTGGACTTTCAGTTCCCTTTAATTACTCATAATTTTAAACTTGTTATGGATGTTCCTTTAGGAGCCTATTGATTCTTCCATCACATTATGTGTCTAGATTGTAAAGTCCCTCAATCCCTTATGTATTTGTTTGTCCATCTTTGTCTCTTACAAGTTGTGTATCATTGTTTTATTTATCACCAGCGACAGCGCTGCAGAATATGCTGGTGCTTTATAAATAGCTGTACAGTATACACAATGGTCACACCCCGTTTCATGCCAGCAATCGTTTGTACAAGTTTACTTGTCGCTGTGACCATTTTCTACCATTCTCCATAACTGATGTGGGTTAATGAGGTGCCAGATAGCGTGTTACTTCTGCACTGATTCTTCGTAATGCATCTACTTCTGATTGCTCTCGAGAATTGCACAGTCTGCTCCTTAAAGGGGTGAAACAGTGCGTTACCTATCCTGGGCTGAACATGGCTGGCGAGTCTGAGGCCTTCTCTGATTGGCTCAGATGCTATGTTCAGCTCAGGACCAGTAGTCATTTTGTCTGGGGATAAACACATTATTTAAAGGGAGAATTTATCTTTCATGATTCAGATAGTGCAGCAATTTGTAACCACTTTCCAATGTATTTCTATTATAAAATCTGCTTTGTTCTCATTTTATCCTTTGTTGGAGAGTAAATCTAGTTAATATGATAGGAGCTCAGGAGCATGCACGTGTCTTTAGCGGTCTATGGCAACTGTGTTTGCAACAATGAATAGCATTGATAGAAACATTGTAGCAAACACCGCTGCTGCCAGATGGCTACTGACACGTGCACACACCTGAGCTCACATAGGATTACTCTTTGCTTTACTGCCCCTTTGTATTATGCACTGATAAGTTCTACTGTGTTACAGCATTTCCCCCCATTATGGCTTTTAGCAAAGTAATTGCTTAAATGCTTTTAAAACATTTATTTTTGTAGCTCCGTACTTTATTGCTGATATAGATCATTTGATATATTACGTTAAAGGGATATGAAACCCAATACAATTTTAAGCAACATTTCAATTTACTTCTATTATCTAATTTGCTTCATTCTTTAGATATCCTTTTCTCTTGTTAAGTGTATTCAGTCCACGGGTCATCCATTACTTATGGGATTATATCTCCTTCCCAACAGGAAGTTGCAAGAGGATCACCCAAGCAGAGCTGCTATATAGCTCCTCCCCTCACATGTCATATCCAGTCATTCTCTTGCAACTCAACTAGATAGGTCGTTGTGAGAGGTCTGTGGTGTTTTTATACTTAGTTTATTTCTTCAATCAAAAGTTTGTTATTTTAAATGGCACCGGAGTGTGCTGTTTGTTCTCAGGCAGTATTTAGAAGAAGAATCTGCCTGCGTTTTCTATGATCTTATCAGAAGTAACTAAGATCCACTGGCTGTTCTCGCACATTCTGAGGAGTGGGGTAACTTTCAGAAAGGGAATAGCATGCGGGGAATCCTGCAAACGAGGTATGTGCAGTAAATTATTTTTCTAAGGAATGGAATTGACTAAGAAAATACTGCTGATACAGATGTAATGTAAGTACAGCCTTAAATGCAGCAGCGACTGGTATCAGGCTGATGAATGTATGTACAATAAGTAATTTTCTAAGGAATGGAATTTGACTAAGAAAATACTGTTAATACCGAAGTATTGTATAAGCCTTAACTGCAGTAGAAGCGACTGGTAGCAGGCTTATTAATAACACTATCTAACTTTTAAAGTGTATGTTTGAGCAATGAGTGAGCCAATTACACGAGGCATCTATGTGCAACCACCAATCAGCAGCTACTGAGCCTATTTAATCAACACATTATATCAAGAGAATGAAGCAAATTAGATAATAGAAGTAAATTGGATAGTTGTTTAAAATAGTTACTCTTTTTAAATCATGAAAGAAAAAAATTTGGGTTTCGTGTCCCTTTAATGTCTGTTTCATGGAGTGAATATTCTTATCCATAGTGTGAGCTTAAAGGGACATTAAACGCTAAATAAATGCTAGATAGAATGATGCATTCAAAGAAATGATTAGTCTGAAAATAACATGTAGATGTAGTTTGTAAAGTTTCATTAGCTGTATAAATATTGACAAAATAAGTGTAAAGTTTTAGTGTCTATAAAACAATGGGAGCTGCCATGTTGTAACTTAGATTACCTTCTCTGCTGTGGCCAATTAGGGACTGTTATAAATAGGTCACTATAGTGTGCAGCCAATGGCTGTGTGGGATATAACAGTGTTCTGCACTTCCATTTCTAACAGGAACTGAAAAGCTCACAACTTCAGAACGGAGTTACAGGAAAAGGGGAGAAAATAAAATATGAAAGTATATTGCAGAGTTTTTTTATATATACAATTTATCATTTTATGTTACCATCTCAAAGTGTTAAAAGTCCCTTTAAGAAGAGACACCAAATCATGTGTCACAGATCATTACTGAGGGACAGATGCATTTTATTTTTATAAAGCCAGAGATGGAATTTAACTAAAAAAATGTAGATGCTAGAAAATGGAATTTATGAAAACCCCTCAAAGTAGAATAATGTAAATACTTTGGAATGAGATGTCAAATGTTAGCCTTTGTCTGCTTTCCTTTGTCACTAATAACTCAGAAAGCCTTGTTTCCCTGGAGGGAGCACTTAGCGCTGCTGGGGAGTTAGCAGACTGTGTCGCTAGTTAATGTACGTTGCCATTCAGAAACAATCGAACAAGACTACGTCCCTTTAAAATCTATGTTCAGCTGTTATTTGTAGATAATAGTTTGTGTAAATACAGCTTGACCCTAGTGTCCCCTGTCACCTGCCGAGGCAACTGATCTCTTTAAATCCGCCAATTAGCACAAGAGCCTGCAGCACATAACGTTGCAGTCTTCTGCCAGAACTCATTTGCATAGTAGTCTTTTTCTAGTACATAAAAAATGAAAATACTGCTACTTACTGCTGATCAGTACTATCCATCACACGCTGATTACAGACTGTGAATTTTATTGCAAGCGCTGAAAAATCCAAGGAATAAGCTTGGAATATAATGCGTAAAAAACAGGGCTGCATGCACGAGTAGGCTATTTTTGGTACAGCCATGGTTTTGGGTCCCCAGTGACACGTTCTATCGGCGCTGTATAAAGATTTGTGTATATGGGACAGGAGGGAGACCTCTGAGCAACCTAAGCTGTTCCAGGGATGCACAACGGCACACTAGTTAACTCGAGTAGTGCGCAGATCTGGGCAAAAGGGATAAAAAAAATGATTATAGGTGAGCTTTGAATAATTTAGGGGAACACACACGCACAAAAAAAAGGAAACGTATGCACACACCATTTTCCGTTTCCCAAGTGGATAGATAGAAGCCCTTGCTCTCCATTCCATAACCGTTATGAAAATAAGCTAAGTGTGCTGTCTGTACGCCATTAACCGCACCCTTGGTACACTCCAGGGTATAGACACGACACAAGGACCCAGGGGACAAATGCTTTATAAGCTGTTCCAGAGTGTAATGATTTTATATCTGCAGATTTTCATAGCAGATGTGCAGTTTTTTTTAGCCCTTAGATTTTGCTTCCAGAGAAAGTTTAACCCCCTTGGCTGCCACAGAAAGTTACAACACATTTCACCCATTGTGTCTCAGCTCAATTATTAAACCACACTGTTAAAATTTGCTTGGATATATAAAATAATTCAGTTCAGATTGCACTGCAAGTGAGAATATGACTACTTATAAATTAGTGCACTGTCTTTATGTTCTTTTGTAACTTCTGTATCCAATTTGTTAGAAGAACATTAATAAAACTCATGCTGTCTGCATTACATACTCTGTGGTGTGCACTGTTACATATCTATCTATACTGTCTGCATGACATACTCTGTGGTGTGCACTGTTACATTTCTGTCTATACTGTCTGCATGACATAGTCTGTGTTGTGCACTGTTACATATCTACAGTATATATACTTTCTGCATGACATAGTCTGTGTTGTGCACTGTTACATATCTATACTGTCTGCATTACATACTCTGTGGTGTGCACTGTTACATATCTATCTATACTGTCTGCATGACATAGTCTGTGTTGTGCACTGTTACATATCTACAGTATATATACTGTCTGTGTTGTGCACTGTTACATATCTACAGTATATATACTTTCTGCATGACATAGTCTGTGTTGTGCACTGTTACATATCTATACTGTCTGCATTATATACTCTGTGGTGTGCCACGTTACATTTATGTCTATACTGTCTGCATGACATAGTTTGTGTTGTGCACTGTTACATATCTATACTGTCTGCATTTCATAGTCTGTGTTGTGCACTGTTACATATCTATCTATACTGTCTGCATGACATAGTCTGTGTTGTGCACTGTTACATATCTATCTATACTGTCTGCATTACATAGTCTGTGTTGTGCACTGTTACATATCTATATATACTGTCTGCAGGACATAGTCTGTGTTGTGCATTGTTACATATCTATCTATACTGTCTGCATTTCATAGTCTGTGTTGTGCACTGTTACATATCTATCTATACTGTCTGCATTACATAGTCTGTGCTGTGCACTATTACATATCTATATATACTGTCTGCATGACATAGTCTGTGTTTTGCACTGTTACATATCTATACTGTCTGCATTACATAGTCTGTGCTGTGCACTGTTACATATCTATATATACTGTCTGTATTACATAATCTGTGTTGTGCACTGTTACATATTTATATATACCGTCTGCATTACATAGTCTGTGGTGTGCACTGTTACATATCTATATATACTGTCTGCGTTGCATAGTCTGTGGTGTGCACAGTTACATATCTATATATACCATCTGCATTATATTATCTGTGTTGCGCACTGTTACATATCTATAAATTCAACAAATACTCATTTCAATTATATACCATCTGCATTATATAATCTGTGTTGCGCACTGTTACATATCTATAAATTCCACAAATACTCATTTCAATTGGTTCTATAAACTACTTCTTTCTAAGGTTTGCATTGCTGTGCAGGAGATGGCAGCAGGGAATGGTTAATGGACTTAAATGAATAAAAAGATATTTACAGTGTGAAAGCCTAATTAGAGGGCTGCTGCCAGGTGAGACTATGAGCAGCATTCTCACCTTCTGCTCAGAAACTGAACCACACATAGGGTCTCCTCCTTGTGCTACAGCCACCGTCTGCCTCATGACTAACCTATAAATATTTTTGAATTGAGAAAAGCCATGACTTGTATTTATTTATTTTTCTAAACACTTTTATTAAAAAATTCTCAATAACAAGGGTAAATATAAGAAAAAAAGGAGAATTACAACAATAAAGAAATGCTGTTTTTAGCCTTAAAAGAGCGCAAAAGTCATATTAAACGTACATGGTTCAGACAGAACATGCAATTTTAAGAGACTTTCCAATTTACTTCCAAATTTACTTTGCTTCGTATACTGTGTTGAAAAACATACCTAGGTAGACTCAGGAGCAGAAATGAAGTACTGGGAGCTAGCTGCACACATGCGGCTCTTGTCATTGGCTCACTAGATGTATTCAGCTAGCTCCCAGTAGTGCATTGCTCCTCTAGAGCGGACTATCTCTGCAGAGGTTAAAAACCATTATATGCAAGGGTCTGTGTCATGATACACTCATGAGGAGTAGTTGATACCTGGATTGGCTACCCAGCAGAGGTGGTATTGTGGTCTCATCTTTGTTAGGTTAATCTGAACTGTTCTCTGTGTGTTCAGGAATTCTATAGTTTTGAGACCCCCCTCCTTAGCCTTGCCAGGTTGAATGTGAAATGTTCTTTGTGTAACATCTGTGTGTAGGAATGTAGTTGTTTAGTGGCCCCCTTCTTCCCCCTCCTCCTTGGAGGTGGTACCTCCTAATACTGTGAGCTAAGGCTGGCTATGTATGGTTAACTAGTCGTAAATTATAACTAGGGAGGGGACTTTGACAAGACAAAGAAAACTGGGCTATGCCTTGATATTACAGAGAAACTTTAGTTAGAACTTGTCTGGGACCAGAAGGAGTTACACCTGAAGCAAAGTTCTCCCATATACAGACCACTGGACCTTTGGTAATAAGTGTATGGTATTGTGTTTGTTTATATTATGTTCCAATTTATTTTTAAAGAACTGTATATTTGCACCTGTATGTTATTTTGAATGTTTTTTATAATATGGCACTGTGTAACCTGTATTGATATTTTTGTTATTAAACATATAGAACATCTAAATCTGTCTTTGGGCTCTAATATCTGAATTCACACTCTGTTGAGACAAGGTTAAAGGCACTTTACCTAATTGTTCATTTCTTTCTAATGACACAGTGAGTGCACGGATCATCATGATTAATATTGGGAATATCACTCCTGACCATCAGGAGGAAGCAAAGAGCACCACAGCAAAGCTGTTAAATACCACTCCCCTTACCCACAACCCACAGTCATTCTTTTTGCTTGTATCAGTTACAAGGAAGGGGTAAAGTTGGTGTGTGATTCTTCAATCAAGAGTTTGTTATTTTCAAGCAGGACAAGTTTGTTATGTTTTTTTCTGGGGTTTAGCTGTATTCCACCTCAGTCTCTTCAATAGAGCAGTGGTGGCTTTTAAGTTTTTGTGAATTGGAGGGGTATAATCTTTTCTGTGCCTCCCATGTTGTAAACTGCCCTTTGGTAAAAAGACTATGTATGTTTACTTAGTCATTTTCTTTATGTTTTCCACAGGTCCATGTTAGGAAGGAAGCCTTTCAAACATAGTGAGCTGCCTTGCTGCCAGGCAGATTATCATGGAGGTAAGTGCTATTTTTTATGTTTCTGAGGGTTCAGAAAATGTTGGCACTTATGGGGTTAATCGTTGGTGAGCCTGTTTAAGCAGGCTTTATATGTGGGCAGTTATTTTATGAGGCACTGTGAGAGTATGACTTTTATTTTATGGCTCTGTTTGACTCCTTTCTGGTATATGGTCAGCTTTAGTCTGCTGACAGTTTACTTGTGACTTTTTATTCCTTCCGGCATCTGTCTGTAGTTATGTCGGCCGGGAGGTGTTTTGCGTACCCCCACGATGGGTGGGGCTTCTTTGGCGTGAGTTTTGCATGCGGTTTGAGGAGGAAGTGTTTTCTCTCGGCTTCCTGTCGGCTCTGGTTTAGGTTCAGGAGAGCGGGTGGTATCCGTGGGAGAGTCCGGATCGTCTCTGCTACATTACTATTTACTCCGGTCAGAGGGAGGTCAGGTAAGCACCTCAGCAAGGCTTGTTGAGGTGCATACATTCTGCAGGGGTCAATTGTTATATTTAATTGTGCAATGTTTGTGTTTTTCGGTTAACGTTCGTTTCTTAAAGGGACAGTAACGTTTTGAAAAAAAAAGAAAGAAAAAAAGAGGCTGCTGCAGTTTTTTTGATTTTTTAATTTTCTGACTTATTTTTTCTTGCTGGTGTTAAGATGGAGCAAGAGGACTTGCAGGATATTACTTGCACTTTGTGCCTTGATGCTAATGTGGAGCCGACTATTCCTTTCTGTTCTTTTTGATTCGGCCTTCATTTTCTAAGGAGAATGTTGTTCAGGAGTCTCCTGTTCAAGCTATTCCGCAGCTTTCTCCTCAATCATCCCAATCTCAATCCTCTTCTCATGCAATACCCTGCGTTTCGTCTCAGACTGGTTTTTCATTGCAGGATATGGCTACTCGCATATCCACTGCTGTATCGGATGCTTTGTCTGCTTTTCCTCCTTTTCCTGCTTTGTAGGGGAAGCGCAAAAGGAAGTTTAAAGGTTCTGACTCTGTGGGAATTATTTCTATTGTTCCTTCACATAAGTCTGAGGAAGAAGATACTTCAGTAGCGTCTGAAGGGGAAATTTCAGACTCTGATAGTGTAATTCCTTCTGCTTATTCTGAAGTGTTTTTTTTTTCAGGTTTAAGCTGGAGCACCTCCGTTTGTTACTTAGGGAGGTTTTAGCTACCTTGGATGACTCTGATTCAACGGTCATAGTTACTCCCAAGAAGGCTAGTAAGCTTAATAAGTTTTTTGATGTTCCCTCCTGGCAGAAGTTTTTCCTGTTCCGGATCGGGTTTCGGAGATTATTTCTCAGGAATGGGAGAAGCCTGGAATTCCTTTTTCTCCGTCTCCTATTTTTAGGAAGATGTTTCCTATTACGGATTCTATTAAGGAATCTTGGCAGACAGTTCCTAAAGTAGAGGGAGCTATTTTCACTTTGGCTAAGAGGACCACTATTCCTATTGAGGATAGTTGTTCTTTTAAGGATCCTATGGAAAAGAAGTTGGAGTATTTGCTTAAGAGGATTTATGTTCACCAGGGCCTCCAATGGCAGCCTGTTGCATGTATAGCTATGCTTACCAGTGCGGCTGCATATTGGTTTGATGCGTTGTCTGATTCTATTCATTAAGAGACTTTATTGCCAACGCTTCTTTGCAGGTTGTCAAGTTGGGTGCAAAGATTTCTGGCTTTGCTGTTCTGACTCGCAGAGCTTTATGGTTAAAGTCCTGATCTGTGGATATATCATTCAAGTCTAAGCTTTTATCGATTCCTTTCAAAGGGAAGACTTTGTTTGGGCCTGGTTTGACTGAAATTATTTCTGATATTACTAGTGGGAAAGGGGCATTCTCTTCCTCAGGATAAGAGAGATAAGCAGATAGGTCATCAGAGTAATTTTCGTTCCTTTCGTAACTTCTCTGGTAAGTCTTCCTCCTCCAAGCAGGATCAGTCCATGCCTTCTTGGAGACATAATCAGTCCTGGAGCAAGGGGAAGCAATCTAAGAAGCCTGCCGCTGACTCAAAATCAGCATGAAGGGTCTGCCCCCAATCCGGGAGCGGATCTTGTGGGGGGCAGACTTTCCCTGTTCGCTCAAGCCTGGGTTCGGGATGTTCCAGATCCCTGGGTGTTAGATATTGTGTCTCAGGGATACAGGCTGGAGTTCAAAAATATTCCTCCCAGGGGCAGATTTCATCTGTCAAGGTTATCTGTAGACCAGATAAAAAGAAAGCCATTCTTAGGTTGTGTTAAGGAACTTTCCGACATGGGCATGATCATTCCAATCTGTTTTATTCCAATCTGTTTATCGTTCCCAAAAAGGAGTGAACTTTCAGACCCATCTTGCATCTCAAGTGCTTAAACAAGTTTCTCAGAATTCCGCCTCTTAAGATGGAAACCGTTCTGTCAATTCTTCCTCTAGTTCAAGAGGGTCAATTCATGACTACAGTAGATCTAAAGGATGCATATCTGCATATTCCCATTTACAATGATCATCACAAATTTCGGAGATTTGCTTTCCTAGACAAGCATTTTCAGTTTGTGGCTCTTCCTTTTGGTATTGCAACAGCCCACAGGGTGTTTTCAAAGGTTCTGGGTGCGTTGCTGGCAGTTCTCAGATTGCACGGGGTTGCGGTAGCTCCTTATCTGGACGACATTCTAGTTCAGGCGCCTTCTTTTTAACTAGCAAACTCCCACACAGAGTTACTGTTGTCTTTTCTGCGCTCCCACGGTTGGAAGGTGAATTTAGCAAAAAGTTCCTTGATTCCGGCTACAAGAGTGGTATTTTTTGGTACCATTATAGATTCTCTGTAAATGAAGATCTTTTTGACAGAAGCAAGTAAGTCATAAATGTTCAATTCATGTTTGGCTCTTCAGTCAACCCCTCGGCCGTTGGTGGCCCAGTGTATGGAGGTTATTGGTCTAATGGTCTCAGTCATGAACATCATTCCATTTGCTCGGTTTCATCTCAGACCTCTGCAGTTATGCATGCTGAGACAATGGAACGGAGATTATACGGATCTGTCTCCAAAGATTGTTCTAGATCCGGCTGCAAGAGATTCTCTTCCGTGGTGGTTGTCTCAGGATCTTCTCTCCCAGGGGACCTGTTTTCGCAGGCCTTGATGGGTGATTGTGACCACGGATGCCAGTCTGCTGGGTTGGGGAGCTGTCTGGGGTTCGTTAAAGGCTCAGGGTCGGGAGGAATCGGTTTTTCCTATAAATGTCTTAGAGTTGAGAGCAATTTTCAGTTGCCTCAGTTGGCTTTAACCCAGTTTATCAGATTCCAGTCGGACAATATAACGTCTGTGGCTTACATCAATCATCAGGGAGGAACTCGGAGTTTCTTGGCAATGAAGGAGGTAGCCAGGATTATTTAGTGGGCAGAGGCTCACAATTGTTGTCTGTCTACGATCCACATTCCAGGGGTGGACAATTGGGAAGCGGATTTTCTGAGCAGACAGTCGTTTTCTCCGTGGGAGTGGGAGCTTCATCCGGAGGTGTTTTCCAATTTGATTCTCAGGTGGGGTCAACCGGAGTTGGATCTTATGGCATCTCGTCACAATGCCAAGCTTCCAAAGTACGATTCAAGGTCAAAGGATCCTCAAGCGGTTCTAATAGATGCTCTAGCAGTTCCTTGGAAGTTCAGTCTGGCATATATGCTCCGTTTGCCCTTCTTCCTCGAGTTATTGCTCGGATTCAACAGGAGAGGGCATAGTTAATTCTCATTGCACCCTTTCCACCTTGGAGTCTTCCGTTGAGGAAGAACCTTCTACTTCAGGGTCCCTTCCTTCATCCAAATCTCGTTTCTCTTAAGCTGACTGCTTGGAGATTGAACGCTTGATTCTATCTAAGCGTGGTTTTTCTGAGTCAGTTATTGAGACTATGATTCAGGCGCGTAAGCCTGTGACTAGAAATATTTATTACAAGATATGGCGTAAATATCTGTATTGGTGTGAATCTAAGGGCTACTCTTAGAGTAGAGTCAGGATTCCTAGGATTTTAGCTTTTCTCCAGGAGATAGCACCAAAAAAATCCAGCAAACCTCCCAGGCGTATAATCAGTCAAAATTTATTTAAGGAAAACCGTGCAAAGAAATATAAAAAAAGTAAAACATACAAAATGTCCCAGCAACCTGGAACAGATAAAGGAATCGTCCTACGCGTTTCAGCAGATATTCGCCTTATTCATGGACATAATTTACTCCACACCAGCTTGTCTATTTAAACACACCCTTGTCATCAGGTGTGAGGGCTCCAGGTGCTAATTATTAAAGGGACAGACCTATAGCAACACTATATGGAAATAAAGACAGACTAAAAATAGCTATTCATTGGGGGAGATTGCAAAACACAAATATCAACAATTCATTATCCGCTTAGGCTAAACATATATATATAACTTTGATAGCATATTCAACCATAGGCATCTAGTGAAAGACATTTTTTAGAAAATGGGAACAGCCTCTGTTTATTATAAAGCCTTCATGCGAGCGGATATTTGTAAACTGATAAGATAGTGCCATGATGATAACCATATAATTTTATAAATTTATAAAATAAAGGGTAAAGGGTAATGAGTGCATCATATTATTAATTACCCCAATAACAATGTGACCTATATTATAAACATGCTTGGTGCTCATTTTTAAAAGAACAGCAAAGAGTGTTTCAAAAAACGATAAGGAGATGCACAGAATAATGCATATAAATTTCCGTGTAATTCAGGATATGGTGTATTGGTTATAATAATGTACCTAAAATAAATAAATTTAAGTTTACTCTATTAATACATAGAGATAGAGATATAAGCTAACCAATATAAACAAAACTCCTATGTACCTATCTTTACTGTATAATGAAGAACCTCTTGAATAAGGAAATTGATTTCATGCTACATAATAGACTCCCTAAGATCCTAATTATGATTCTTGTCTATTAATGCCTCCAAAAGTTAATGACATCGCCCACTATGTTGAAGCCATCTGGAATCCTAGTTTTCATTTTGAAAATCCAGAAAGCCTCTTTGTGTGAGAGTTTAGTTACTCTATCTCCACCACGTATGGCGGGTTTGATATGGTCAATAATTTGCCATTTTAGACTGTTTACCACTTTGTTGTGGACATGTATAAAATGTCTGGCAAGGTCAGAACATTCGATACCATGTTCAATATTTTTGAGATGCTCCCTAATCCTAGTTCTACACTCTCTAGAGGTGCACCCAATGTATTGTTTTTTACATTCTACGCAATCTATGAGATAGATTACGAAGACAGAGCGACAGTTTGTATATGCATCCAACTCATAGACCTTCTGTGTGGTGTATGATTGGAAGCTCTTTGTAACCTTTGTGAAACCACAAGCAATGCAATTGCTGTAATGACACCTATAGTGACCTTTTACATTTAACCAGCTATTGCTTCTTGCTTGTGTATTTCTAAGAAGACTAGGAGAAACTGCATTACCTATCGTATAGCCTCTACGCGAGACAAAATTGCATCCCTTCTGTACAAGGTCTTTGAGGCTGTCCTCAGCAGTCAAAATAGGGAGATGTTTTTCCACAATTTCACATATTTCATTAAATTGCGCACTATATGTGGTTACAAATGTAGGTCTTGAGCTATCGAAGCGTTGTTTATTCACTGGGGCTTTTTTATCGAGAAGGAGGGTCTCTCTATCTAACCTGGTTACTTCTAGGAGAGCTCGATCTATTGTTTTTGTATGATAGCCTCTCTCTAGAAAAATTTTTCTCATTTTCAAGCTCTCTGTATTAAAAACTTCATTATCAGTACAATTACGTTTCAACCTTATAAATTGCCCTTTGGCTATTCCAAAACCCATATGTTTTGGATGATTGCTTTGGCCATGTAATATGGCATTCGCCGCAATTGGTTTACGATATAAAGTTGTCTTTATTTGCTGAGTATCAATTTCTCCTATCAATAAGAGGTCTAGATAGGGTATAGATTCTTTGTTACTCTCATAGGTAAATTGCAGATTAGCATCATTGGAGTTAAGAAATTTAACAAACTCCTTTAATCTAGATGGACCCCCTGTCCAAATGAACAGGAGGTCATCGATATATCTTTTATACATGGTGATGTGACCCCTGAAGGGATTTGTATCTCCAAAGACGTGGCAAGCCTCCCACCAACCCATATATAGGTTGGCGTAGGCCGGGGCAAACTTTGCCCCCATGGCAGTGCCACGTCTTTGAAGATAGAAAGTCTCCTCGAATTGGAAAAAATTATGAGTTAGTAAAAAATCCAATGTTTGGATTAGAAAAGTTTTAAGATAGCTATCATAGTTACTGAATTTGTCCAGCATATATGAGATGGCTTCTAGGCCTTTCTTATGAGGGATAGCAGAATACAGACTAACTACATCTATAGTCAGCCATTCCGCTGTATCCGTCCAGGTTACCTCTTTCAGACAACCCAAAAGGTGTTTCGTATCTTTGAGGTATGATGGAAGACCATAGACTACTGGTTGTAGTAAATATTCAATCCATGTTGAAATATTTTCAAAAAGAGATCCTATACCTGCCACAATAGGCCTTCCTTTCACCCCCTCCAAGGATTTATGAACCTTGGGGAGGTGATGGAATATGGGGGTAACTGGATCTTGAACATAGAGATAATCAACAGTGCCTTGGTCTAAAAACCCCATCTCTAAGCCATCATCTAGCAGTGATACAAGCTGCTGCCTGTATTTCTCAGTTGGATTGTATCCAAGAGTTTCATAGACGTCTGTATCATTGAGTTGCCTAAAAGCTTCCTCAAGATATAGCTGCCTGTCCTGTACTACCACACAACCACCCTTATCCGCCCTCTTTATTACAATATCCTCTCTAGATTTTAAATCATTAAGGGCCTTAAGTTTTTTCTCCAGGAGAGTCTGGAGAAGGATTTATCTGTTAGCACCCTGAAGGGTCAAATTTCTGCTTTATCTATTTTGTTACATAAACGTCTGGCAGATGTACCAGACGTTCAGTCTTTTTGTCAGGCTTTGGTTAGGGTCCGGCCTATGGTTACGTTTTTGACTCCTCCTTGGAGTCTTAATTTAGTTTTGAGAGTTCTTCAACAGGCTCCGTTTAAGCCTATGCATTCTTTAGACATTAAATTGTTAACCTGGAAGGTTTTGTTTTTGGTTGCTATCTCTTCGGCTCGAAGAGTTTCGGAGCTTTCTACATTGCAATGTGAGTCTCCTTTTCTTATTTCTCATTCTGATAAGGTAGTACTTCGTACTGCATTAGGTTTTCTTCCCAAGGTTGTTTCTGATAAGAATATTAATCAGGAAATTGTTGTTCCTTCTTTGTGTCCTAATCCTTCTTCTCATAAGGAATGTTTGTTGCACAATCTGGATGTGGTTCGTGCATTGAAATATTTTTTGCAGGCGACTAAGGATTTTCGCCATTCTTATTCTTTGTTTGTTGTTTTTTTCTGGGAAACGTAAAAGTCAGAAAGCTACGGCTACTTCTCTTTCTCGTTGGTTGAGGAGTGTTCTTCGCTTGGCTTATGAGACTGCTGGTCAGCAGCCTCCTGAGAAAATCACAGCTCATTCCACGAGGGCTGTTTCTTCTACTTGAGCTTTCAAAAATAGAGCTTCTGTAGATCAGATTTGCAAGGCTTTGACTATGTCATCTTTACATACTTTTTCTAAATTTTACAAATTTGATACTTTTGCTTCAGCTGAGGCTGCTTTTGGGAGAAAGGTTCGTTAAGCAGTGGTGCCTTCTGTTTAGGCTAACTGTCTTGTCCCTTCCTTATCATCCGTGTCCTCTAACTTGGGTATTGATTCCCAATAGTAATTATGATGATCCGTGGACTCACCGTGTCATTAGAAAGAAAATGAAATTTATGCTTACCTGATAAATGTCTTTCTTTCTTGACTTGGTGAGTCCACGGCTCACCCTGTAATTTCAGACAGTTTATTTTTACATAAACCTCAGTCACCTCTGCACCTTATATTACTTTATCAGGTAAGCATAAATTATGTTTTTGTGTGATCAGATTTGCAAGGCTTTGACTATGTCATCTTTACATACTTTTTCTAAATTTTACAAATTTGATACTTTTGCTTCAGCTGAGGCTGCTTTTGGGAGAAAGGTTCGTTAAGCAGTGGTGCCTTCTGTTTAGGCTAACTGTCTTGTCCCTTCCTTATCATCCGTGTCCTCTAACTTGGGTATTGATTCCCAATAGTAATTATGATGATCCGTGGACTCACCGTGTCATTAGAAAGAAAATGAAATTTATGCTTACCTGATAAATGTCTTTCTTTCTTGACTTGGTGAGTCCACGGCTCACCCTGTAATTTCAGACAGTTTATTTTTACATAAACCTCAGTCACCTCTGCACCTTATATTACTTTATCAGGTAAGCATAAATTATGTTTTTGTGTGAATTATTATTGGGGTTCCAAGACACCCCTTTAGTCAGAGTTCTTGGTGGTGGCAAAAATTGTTAATTGGGGTGGTGTGGACAGGATTTTGAGGTTAATTTGGTGTCCCTTTAAGATCATTTGTAGAATTAAAGGGCAAGTGAACCAGAGCTGCCTACTATTAACCCCTACATGCCCACACACCTCCCCATTTGTGACTGTTGAGGAAGGCTTAATCGTCGCAGTCTGTGTAATAATTAAATCATCTAACACAGTAGAACATTTTTACA
Organism: Bombina bombina; assembly: GCF_027579735.1. Taxonomy (NCBI): domain Eukaryota; kingdom Metazoa; phylum Chordata; class Amphibia; order Anura; family Bombinatoridae; genus Bombina; species Bombina bombina. The sequence continues at coordinate 129,854,948 of NC_069510.1, forward strand.
CTTATGTCCCTTTAAACTGCAGTTTACTAAAAATGTGCCTTATCTATACGTGTGCTATGGTTTATTGTGGTGCATTGCCTCAAGATATGTATTGTGCTACTTTCTGTTAAACAAAATAGCAGCTATCATTTCATATAATAAATATAGTAAAAAGCTGTTGCTGGAGCCCATGAAGATAATTGAGACAAGTCAGTGCTATAGTAATAAAATGTAATAATACAAATGAATTAAATGCACAGTTAAAGGGACATTATAGTTCCTAAATTTATTGGAGCTTTTTAATTGTACTTCTCACCCTGGAATGCTGAAACACAACTGGTTAAACACATACATGCAATCTCACTTAGGAGCCACAGAGAACTGCCGATCCTGTACGGAAAACAGGCGATAAGCAAATTTTTAGACAGCATGTCATTTTTTACTACAATGTTCCTTTATGTTTAATAACCTGGTAAGCTGGGACACCAATGACACGACTCAACAAATATGTTCAAAATTTAGGAGCCAGAAACTTTTGGCTTTCCCTATGATATATGTTTTTTTATTTTTATATATATATATATATATATATATATATATATATATATATATATATATATATATATATATATATATATATATATATATATATATATATATATATATATATATATAAAATTACACATACATACATTTATATAATAACCCACGTACATTACGCACATAAAAACTAAGAAATAAGAGTAATGTATCATTACATTAACATGTCCCTTTAATGTTTAGAAGCCAATGAAAATAAGTGCGTAGAAAATGAGCTATGTAGAGTACGGAGCACAGTCCTCCCATCTCTAATTATTTAATCATTTCTTCAATGTAATCAAGTGGAGACATAGACAGAGACACAGAGCACTTTATTACACTAATTAAACGCAATACAATATTCATAAAAAGCTTTTCACTAAAAAAGGAGAGATCATTTCACAAACAGAATAAACTGTGATCTAAATGCTGGCACTCAACAATTAAGCCGTATCATTGGCCAAACACTCAGCAGGGTTCTTGAAAACGCTTTAATACATTTGTATTGTCACTGTATAATACCTCAATTACATTAGCAAAGCGACGACTGAATGTTCCATTCAAGTGATAGGGTTAGAGCACAAGCCTATGTGACATCTGGTAGCCCCCTTAAAGGCAAGAGCACAAGTCTATGTGACAGCTGGTAGCCCCCTTAAAGGCAAGAACACAAGCCTATGTGACAGCTGGTAGCCCCCTTAAAGGCAAGAGCACAAGCCTATGTGACAGCTGGTAGCCCCCTTAAAGGCAAGAGCACAAGCCTATGTGACAGCTGGTAGCCCCCTTAAAGGCAAGAGAACAAGGCTATGTGACAGCTGGTAGCCCCCTTAAAGGCAAGAGCACAAGGCTATGTGACAGCTGGTAGCCCCCTTAAAGGCAAGAGCACAAGCCTATGTGACAGCTGGTAGCCCCCTTAAAGGCAAGAGCACAAGCCTATGTGACAGATGGTAGCCCCCTTAAAGGCAAGAGCACAAGCCTATGTGACAGCTGGTAGCCCCCTTAAAGGCAAGAGCACAAGGCTATGTGACAGCTGGTAGCCCCCTTAAAGGCAAGAGCACAAGGCTATGTGACAGCTGGTAGCCCCCTTAAAGGCAAGAGCACAAGGCTATGTGACAGCTGGTAGCCCCCTTAAAGGCAAGAGCACAAGCCTATGTGACAGCTGGTAGCCCCCTTAAAGGCAAGAGCACAAGCCTATGTGACAGCTGGTAGCCCCCTTAAAGGGAAGAGCACAAGGCTATGTGACAGCTGGTTGTAAGTTTGTGGTTCTGTGCACAGACTGGCCATTGCATACAGCTGTAATATCGGATGTATCAGAGCTGTTTCTTATCTCTCATTTCTTTCTTTGCATGTGCCGTTGTCAGATTTTAATTTCCTTTTTTTGTCATGGGATTATTAAACTTTATCTTTAATAAATAGATTCTATATTTAGTGTCTGTTCTCTGAATGATTTCATTTTGCCACAGATGTTTTTTTGTAGACTTTAAATAAGAATGCGTAATTGCTTTAGGATACAGTCTGTAAAAATGCAAGATCAAATGGAGACATATGCAGTAAGGTGTAAAACCGGTACTTGGCTGAGTGTGAGATCGGATTTGTAAACTGATACCTACACTTTGGCCCATAATACAAGGGCGTTTATATTAATGTGTGTAACTTGTCTGAGATATATTTTTATCGGTTTCCCCATATAGACAGACCATGTACAGCAGGGCTCAACAAACCCCATAGCCTGGGAGCCACTGGCTACTAGAATTGTACTGCTGGCTCCTAACTGTTTGTGTTGTTCTCGCTATATCTATATAAAAATATCACTGTCTGGCTCCTAAATATTCTTACTTACTAAACTGATTTGTCAAGCACTGCTCTACAGAATATATATGCTTTTTCTTAATAAAACATATTGAGACTTGGACATAGAGTAGATTGTCAGCCAATGTCTCTGATCCTCTCTTCATTTAAATTGGCTATTAATGGCATCAGGTAATGGCATCTAGATGATAACATTAAACCAGGGGTGTGCAAATGTATTTAAAATGGTGAAGGCAACAAGAACATCTAGGTGCAAGCCACAAAAAGTTGCTTGTTTATAGATAATTGGGAGCAGTGGCGGACGGTGTTTATTAAGCCTGGCTTTAAACTTAAAGGGCCACTGTAAGTAAATATTTTCTATACCTGTTACTAACTAACTACCCCAAATACGCTTTTTATCAATAGCATTTCATTAACATATCTCTACCGTATATCAGAAATCTTGTCTGCAAATTTAATTGTTTTCCAAACCAATCTGTTTACAGTACCTAGGTTTCAAAATGGCACTTTAAACACAAAGTTATTGGTTTAAGTATTTTGAACATGCATTGCTGAAAATAGTGGGCAGGATAACGTGACATCATCGGCGAATAAAAGATATAACTTTTAGAACGTTATGAAACTTTGTTTTGGAGAAAATATAGGTCAGTAGGTTTTAATTAATGTTTATTAACTTTAATATGTTAGTTGTTTAGCTTAAAAATTATAACAGAAAGTAATCCTTTAAGCTCCACATGGGGTGGTGAACAGAGGTTTACAAACTTGTGGCACGTCAACATTTTTTATTAACATACCACCCATGTGGTACCACCATACTGGCAGCCATTAGCCAACTGCAGCTGCACACAGGAAACGAAAACTCCCAGCATGCTGTGGCTTGGGAGCAATTACCATGCAACTGTGTAACCCTTTTTATTAACCCCTTAATGACCACAACACACCCTGTAAGTTGCAGGTCCTTAAGGGTTTGTTCTGCCCTCCTGCTATAAAAGCCCCATTAAAGACCAGCGACGTACAGGAGAGAGTGAGAACTGAGAGGGCTGTAGGACACAGAAAATATTCACAAAGTTACCAGGCCCATACACAGCAATGAAAAAAAGAACTATCGGTTTTTAAAGAGAGAGATTTGCAGCGACACCAATGATAGAAAGGGGGCTTTTATTTTATTAAAGAGACAGAGATCCACTGAAAGAAAAGGGGGCTTCTTTTTAAACTTGCCCAAAAGACCAGGATATTTTTTGCATCACTTAATTTAAACAGAAATAGAGCCTTGTTCCCCCCTCACCCCCCTCCAAAGGATTGTCAATGGGGGGCCCCCTACCTCACCCACTTCTATAGTGTAGCAGCCCACCCCTCACCAAAAAAAACTTTTTTGTAGGTAGGCCATATTTATTTTGTCCCCTTTTCATGTAATTTAGCTCTGAAAAAGGAGCACCTGCTGACTTCTCAAGGCTAGCACTGCTACATACATGTCCCTAATTGGCTTTAACTGATAAGAACTGCAGATAAATTGCATTTTATACAAACTTTATGGCCATGACTAGCCTACTCCTTCAAGAAAGGCAAATTGCAGAAAAAAGGATGTTTGTTGTAAACACGTTGACTTGTGTGATATGTTATATATGAACACAACAGAAATGTCTTGTAATAACAGTGTGTTTACTGTCCCTTTAATACAACACATGTAATTTATCATTGTAATGAAAATAGCTGATGTATAGATTGTAGGGTAATTATACATCAGATGGCTGATCTAATTTGCAGGGTAGATTTGTGCATATTAGTTTATGTATTAATTAAAGTGCTTGTGAATCTGCTGTCCTTTTACTTGATGGAAACACTTGTTCTGGTGTCCTGCTCTTCTGAGATGGTGTTTCTCTTAAAGGGACAGTGGATGGTGTTCTACTAATTATGGGTGCTACAGGTGCACATGTGCCAACAGGTCAGCAATGGAATGTAGTGAAAACTAGATTTCAACATGGCGGCACCCATGACTAGAGGAAGGTGGAAATAACCTCAGTACTATGTTTATCAAATGTAGTTAGTAAACAGTGTCCCTTTAAAACATATTAAATACATTCATCACTTAATAAATGCTAGATACAATGGTGTATTCAAATCAAAGATCAGCCTGAGAATAATATGCAGCTGTATATAAATTGTATTAGTTGTTTAAATATTGCAAAAATAAGTGTAACTCCGCCATGTTGTAACCTAGTTTATTCTCTGCTGAGGCCAATTAGACAAAGTTATAAATGGGTCACTAGGGTGTGTAACTAATGTATGTGTGAAAAGCCTACAAGAAGGACAAAATAAATAACATATTGCAGACTTGTTTTACTTTATACTGTATAAGTAAACACTTTAATATAATTTCAAAGTGTTTATGTCCCTTTATATTATTTTATATATATATATATATATATATATATATATATATATAATTCATCACTGCGTTGCAAAAAACAAACTGCATACAAACCCCTGCACTCAATCACTATGTAGAATGTTGCAGGGTCAGTGTTGTGAAGTAAAACCTCACAATGTTTTTATTGCTCATTATTAAATATTTTATGGAGAGTTAGATTTTGAGTTTCCCTAATATCCCTTATTAAATCCCTTCTCTGAGATATTAATATTATGTTCAAGGTTCGTGATTTCTTTCCATGTAAATTTTAAGCGTATTTTTTGGAGCTGTCTTTCAAGTTTAGTTTTAAGAGCAACTGTTAATAAGGGATTTTCTACCTGTTCCTTTCACAGCCTCCTTTATTTTGCGTTATCAGTTCATCTGTCTCCATGGCCACTGAGATTACAGGTTTATGTCTGACAAGCTGACGACGAGCATGTGCAGTTTAGCAGCGCACTTGCGTCATTGTGTGGCTGCTCTAAATCAGCCCTTCCCCAGAGAGAGCTGTTTGCATATTCCTAAAAAGTTAAGTGCAGAGGCAGGATTAGATTTTTTTTTTTAATTTTTTTTTTTTAACAGATCCACATGGCTCACAGCAAGCAGATCAGGAAGAGGAAATGGACGCTGGTGGCTGGACTGGCTCCAATGTGACCACTCTGTTTTAGCTTCATGTGCAAAACATTTGTTTGGGACGAGTACCTTGCTGATTTCCCTTTAAAGCTTTGCTAGCTCTTGCTATTAAGAGGGGGATGGGTGTTTGAAGTCTCTTTAGACATTCATTTTATTCCACTGAACACAAAGGGCTAGATTACAAGTGGAGTGCTAAATTATTGCTCTCCCGAAAATGGGCAAATTGCTGCTAATTGCTACCGCAAGATGGCGGTAGCAATTAGCGCTTTTAAAATTAACCAGAGATCGGATCTCTGATTAAATTTAAAAATCTGCACCAAATGCCCACAAAATACTCTCTAGTGTAGTTTAGTTAAAAAAACCAAAGATGGCAACATCTTTTATTTTTTAATAAAATGACTGCACTAGGCAGTATTTTGGGGTTAAAGTTGGTGGGAGTGGGGTGTTAGAAAAATAAAACGGCACTGAAAAGTGCTTTTATATTGCAGTCAATAGGAACTGTGTGGTCCCAGTAAATACAGGGCCGTCTTTAATATTGACTGGACCCTGGGCGAAAATTTTCTTGGGCCCCCCCCCATGCAATTTTGCTCTCCACCCCAACATCCCAAAAAACAACTAAATCAATTATTTTTTTTAATTATTAGCCCAGCAGTGGCTTATCCACTGCTGAGCTAATCATTTAAAAATATGAAATAAATTGCAATATGTGAAACTGGACCTAAGCAGTACTAATAAGTAAATAAATATATAAATTCCTCCACTGTGGATTAATTTAATATTCTTTTGAATGTGATTCTGGTGTGAGGTTAGCTGGTTAAAGAGATTTAGGGCAGCCAACAGGAGCAAAGCAAGGTAAAGACTGAGGAGGAAGCATGGAGGTGCAGTATAAGCAGCTACTATGGGAAGTCAGTTTACTGACTGGAACAGCAACTACTATGGGAAGCTGTAAAATCTGAGACAGAGAGAAAACAAAAACTATAAAAATAAACCTTACATTAATGTGTGAAGTATCAGCATGACACTATACATCAGCCACAGCAGCACATGTCACTTCTTTGCTAGGAACAAGTTCCCTCTCACCTTGCACTAGACAATGCTGCATGGGAAGGGGTGTGTGTGCACTCACTTATTCTTCCCACTGACACCTTTCTACAAAGCACTGTTCCCCTAACAAACTTCAGTTAGTTGATCTTAGGGCCACAGCAGAAAGAGCAGGGCTAAGGGGACCAGCAGACTGGATGCTGTCTGTCCAAGGCTGCATGGATACAGTGTGAGATGAGTCACACAGCCTCAAGACTGAAGAGAGCAGTGTATGCAGCTGCACAGATGCTCAAATCCTCACATGCTTGCCGCTCCAGCTTTCTGCTGCATGCACCTATAGTCAGCCCTACCCAGAAACAATCCCTACCACCAGAGCAGTTACCTGGTAACAGTGGTAACCCCAGTAGGACCTTTTATGAGGCAGTGGGAATGGCTGGATGCCGAGTTAGGGCTTTGCATTCAGTGCTGCACAGTGCTCATCTAAAACAGCACATGGCAATAGCTTGGCATATCACATGACACCGGCAGAGTACCTTTGACTGTCACAGTATTAGGACTGAATGTGTGTGTTCCCCATGTCAAATCAGCAGTCTGCCCCTTTTGCCCTGTGTTAAAGATGGTCCTGAGTAAATATATATGCTTATATACATATATAATTACGTGTTAATATGTGTATATACACATATTAACACATATTTATATACAGTATCCCACAAAAGTGAGTACACCCCTCACATTTTTGTAAATATTTTATTATATCTTTTCATGTGACAACACTGAAGAAATGACACTTTGCTACAATGTAAAGTAGTGAGTGTACAGCCTGTATAACAGTGTAAATTTGCTCTCTCCTGAAAATAACTTAACACATAGCCATTAAAGGGATAGTAAACCCCAAAATTTTCTTTTATGATTCAGATAGAACATACAATTTTTAACAACTTTCCGATTTAATTCTATTATCAAATTTTCTTCATTCTCTTGTTATCCATTGCTGAAGGGACAGCATTGCACTACTGACAGGAAGCTGAGAATATCTATTTAGCCAATCACAAGAGACAAATGTGTGCAGGCACCAATTAGCAGCACCCCCCACTAGTGTATATGTGTGTATTCATTTTTTAACAAGGGATACTAAGAGAACAAAGCCCATTTGAAAATAGAAGTGAATTTCAAAGTGTCTTAAAATGACATGCTCTTTCTGAATCATGCAAGTTTAATTTTGACTTTCCTATCCCTTTAATGTCTAAACCATTGGCAACAAAAGTGAGTAAACCCCTAAGTGGAAATGTCCAAATTGGGCCCAATTAGCCATTTTCCCTCCCTGGTGTCATGTGACTCGTTAGTGTTACAAAGTCTCAGGTGTGAATGGGGAGCAGGTGTGTGAAATTTGGTGTTATTGCTCTCACACGCTCTCATACTGGTCACTGGAAGTTCCACATGGCACCTCATGGCAAAGAACTCTCTGAGGATCTAAAAAAAAAATTGTTGCTCTAGATAAAGATGGCCTAGGCTATAAGAAGATTGCCAAGACCCTGAAACTGAGCTGCAGCACGGTGGGCAAGACCATACAGCGGTTTCACAGGACAGGTTCCACTCAGAACAGGCCTCGGCATGGTCAACCAAAGAAGTTGAGTGCACGTACTCAGCATCATATCTTTGGGAAATAGAGGTATAAGTGCCGCCAGCATTCCTGCAGAGGTTGAAGGGGTGGGGGGTCAGCCTGTCAGTGCTCAGACCATACGCCGCACACTGCATCAAATTGGTTGCATCGTGGGCAAAAACGGACCCTATGTGCAAGACGTCTCAGAACCTCCTATTAGGGTGTAAATGATGCAGCTCCCACGGACACACTGTGGGGAATCGGTAGAAGCAAGGGTACAGTCAAACAATACATATACACAGATCAATAGTTGTAGTTAAGTATTAATGAATCTAAGCAATGTCCAAGATTACTGTACACAAGTTACAGCATCATAGGTCTCATAGGAATGGTCTCAGTGACGCTGAAGATGACATATTGGAATGCAGCAGCCAGTCATCAGCCTTGTTTACATTGGTGACGTTGCCCATGTGTTTGGGAGGAGTTGAGCTGTTCGTCATTTGTCAGAATCACTGAGACATTTAGACAATGGTGTATGTTACACTAGCAGGCCCCATCTTACGCAAACATTTTTATGTCACATTTTGAAAACTATTACCTTTGGGGTAAATGTGATGAGTCTATTATCTTCTATCGAAAATATATAGACAATGTGTTCCTGATTTGGCGTGGGGGTCAGCAAAATCTCCAAGAGTGGTTTGATACCATCAATAGCATTGACATAACTGTTTGGTTTAAAATGGCATTTTACTAAGGACTTGGATCCTATGGTGGGGTACCAAAGAGAGACCAACCTGCGGGACATGCTGGTTAGGACAGACCTTAAACAGAGTTATGTTATTAAAACCAAGGTGAACATAAAAGGATCCTACAGATGCCTAGGTTGTACTACGTGCAATGGGCTAATAAGTACCAAGACCGTTCATCACCCTCACACTAACCAGAGATTTACCATCAGGCATTCACTTACCTGCATGTCGTTTATTTGTTCTTTTGCCCGTGTTCCAGCTTTTATGTGGGCAAAACAATAGGCACATTAAGGGAACGTATGGCAAATCACAGACGAGTGATCCTTCTGGCCCTAGAAAAGGGTGAATCGGACCAACCGGTAGCGAAACACTGTACAGTCAGACGACATCCAGTATCATTCATACAATACATTTTGATTGACCATATTCCCAGCCTTGACAGAGGAGGAGACAGGAACAAGACACTCCTGATACGTGAAGCCCAGAGTGCTCAATTCAGCACCAGACTTCAAATTACTGATCTAGTTTATCAGAGTGTGATACATACCAGAAGTGCAATCCCGTGTCATGGGGACTTAGTTGGGAATAAGTAACGGTTGTCCTACTATGTGTGGCCTCAGTTTCTTTGATTATCAACAGCATGAAGTATCTGGGACGGTGCTAGCCCCAGATGGTGTGTGAATGTTCACCCGACAATGGGGGGTGACTCAACTATCCACACTCCTATTCAGTAAGGTTGTGGGACGGGGTAGCTATATATACTGGCCTTATAATATCCGTTGGAGATTAATTCAGGGTACTATATACCAGGAGTGCATATTTTTGGGAATATATTGGTACAGAGGGAGGGTAAAACCACCCATAATGCCACTAACAAGGAGGTTGGTCATATAACACCCCCCCACGCTACCATATGTCCCTTGAAAAAGGTCACTCAACAATTGTACCCATGTATGATTATAAGAAGGCCGGTCGTAGGCTTCTGTCTATAGCCACATATATTTCTATAGTTCTATATATACATGTATAGCTCTGGGCATATATATTTCTCTGTGTTTACATCAACATGCTCCTATGTATATAGGGGTTCATCTATAAGGTTCTCTCTATGGTTTAGGAGAGGATATGTGGTATGGTTGAATGAAAGTATCAGCATCAATGTAATTTGGGGCATATAGGGTGATGAGAAACACCCTCTTGATTCAAAAGTTTTTTTTATATAATTAAATATTTCCATGCATATAACTGATATTCCATCTAGGACGGAAAACAGTATAGTCTTTGTGTTTTTTGTCTTTTAGTGAAAATAGTACATTTTTATATATTCTATTACTTTATGTGTACTTGCAAGATCAGTGGGTAATGAAGAGAGTTCACGAGAGATCAGTTACACCAGAATAAAAGGGTGGTGTGAAAATTCACTAAATATGAATAACATGATGAGTTGTGTATAACATAATAATAAGCGTGACCTCACTTTAATCGTTGTCTTTTTCATAACATTAATTTCACATGTCTGCAGGTGCAGACGGTTTTGAGCTTATGCTTATGTATATGGCGGGCACTCCAAAATAAGCATAAGCTCACAATACGTTGTAATAACACATGGGCAGTTGGTAACCATGGTCACAAACATAAACAAATTGGTAGCATATGATTGAAATCGCACCTTATAGTGATCAGAACCCAATAGGATATACAGCTATTATCCCAAGTATAGGCACACAAAGGGTATTAAAGGGACACTGAACCCAAATTTTTTCTTATTCAGATAGAGCAGAGAATTTTAATCTACTTTCTAAATTTACTCTTATTATCAATTTTTCTTCGTTCTATTGCTATCTTTATTTGAAAAAGAATGCATCTAAGCTTTTTTTTGGGGTTCCGAACTCTGGACAGCACTTTTTTATTGGTGGATGAATTTATCTACTAATCAGCAAGAACAACCCAGGTTGTTCACCAAAAATGGTCCGGCATCTAAACTTACATTCTTGCATTTCAAATAAAGATACCAAGAGAATGAAGAAAATGTGATAATAGGAGTAAATTAGAAAGTTGCTTAAAATTTCATGCTCTATCTGAATCAAAAGAAAAAAATTGGGTTCAACTTCCCTTTAAGCTATATAACACGAGCGACACATTCCCGGAAGTGATTCACACTTCCGGTTACACGGGACAGTGGAACGCAAGTATGCGTCCCAACACAATTGTTTGGCGCCACAGACACGAGAGGCAGGTATGAGATTTGCTGTGGTATTTGCACTCTATATATTGAGTGTTGTGTTCACATATGTCATGCTGATGAAGGGGATACTATCCCTGAAAACATTCCAATAAAGTAATTAGATTTTTTGAAGAAGTCCTGTGAGTGCAATCCTTTGTTTGGTTATAGCAGCTCTGTATCATTGCACCCAGGCAGGTGGCAACAGGTGGGTCGGTCTGAAGATTTATGTCATACAAGCCACTGCTTACGCTCTGGGAATGCATGGTGTTTTAATACTGGTGCATAGGCCTCACAGGATATGTGCATATGCTGCTGACAAACAGTAACTGTCTGAAGTCTGAACAAGTCTGAAATCTGCATGGGTACATTCTAATTGCAAACACAAGCATTTTTGCAATATACATTACATACATTAGTAAAAATGCTTCTGTTTGCAGATTTCAGACTTGCCCTTTCTCTACGCACAAAATAAATGTTTTAATAGCTTCTAAAAGTGTTATTTTATTAGTAAAATCTGCATTGTTTTACAGTCCAGGGACATATCCTTGAGTTTGTTTATCTTGTTGCTTTTGCTGTGGCCATTGAGGAAGATATATAAATGAGCTTATGTACTAGTCAATTAATCACTGTGTAGCATGTGGGAAAACAACATAATCTACATATCTATCAGAATAAATAGGAGTGTATGTGTGAAGGAGCAAGGGAGATGTTAACAAGGAAATGTTATTTTCAACTGCTTTATAAAATAAATAAGTAAATAAAGATATATTGAATCACCTACCACTTCGCATTTAAATTACCTCTGGCTCTTAACAAAAAATCTAGCGTCCTCCCAAGACCCGTATAGATTTCTGCTTACCTTTCCCTGCATTTATCTGTTACAAAATATGTATTAAATAGCGAATGCAAGCTGAGACATCCCTTGTTTTCTAATCCAGCCTTTTGCTAATAATTGATCTGCTGTGGTCAATACACTTCTCTGGCACAAGCCCTGGGTTTACCTGTTTGTATACCACCCTTGATATTGTTATATAGATGCTTTATAGAGTCCTTTATAGCAAGTGACCATTCTTTGCCAAAAGAACTCATCGCTAACAGCAGGTTTTGTGATCGGAATGAAACCTTCTTGTTTTTATGTAACTCTTTCCGCCCCCTCTGTGATACAAATAGAGTTAATAGTTAAAAATGAAGATACAATGTCGACCAGTTGATGGGCCCCTCAGGTATAGATCTTACTATTTATATATTGGTAGCCAGAGGATGGATGGATAAAAACAGTTCTCTGTTCTAACGCTGACTGATTCTTCAGTGGTGCTCTTCCATAACGAAGCACTCTCCTGCAATTCATTTTACATGTAAAAGACAGGGCTTAAGTAGCGTTTAAACAAATGCTTGGGGAAAGACAATATATTATTTGCTTGCGTGGGGGATACAGCTGCACCTGGTCTGTCTATTACATCAGTCATTCTGAAAGGAAGATAACATTTTTATATAATCAACCACAGGATTATTAGCTTTCACATCACCCGGCTCATTCTTCTGACCACCCGTCTAAAGGTTAAAGGGACATTGTAAACTAGATTTTTTATTGCATAAATGTTTTGTAGATCCATTTCTCCAACATTGGTGTGTCCGGTCCACGGCGTCATCCATAACTTGTGGGAATATTCTCCTCCCCAACAGGAAATTGCAAAGAGCACAGCAAAAGCTGTCCATATAGTCCCTCCCAGGCTCCGCCCCCCCAGTCATTCTCTTTGCCGCTGAACAAGCAGCATCTCCACGGAGATGGTGAAGAGTATGTGGTGTTTAGTTGTAGTTTTTTTATTCTACTATCAAGAGTTTGTTATTTTAAAATAGTGCTGGTATGTACTATTTACTCTGAAACAGAAAAAGATGAGAGGAGTATGATTTTAGCAGCAGTAACTAAAATCGTTTGCTGTTCCCACACAGGACTGTTGAGATGAGATAACTTCAGTTGGGGGGAGCAGTTGGCAGACTTTTCTGCTTAAGGTATGACTAGCCATATTTCTAACAAGACTGTGTAATGCTGGAAGGCTGTCATTTTTCCCCTCATGGGGATCGGTAAGCCATTTTCTTAGTCTCAAACAGAATAAAGGGCTTAATATGGGTTATAAAACTGGTAGACACTTTTATGGGCTAGATCGATTGCTTTATTTAGGCATTTTATACAGTTTGATGTTGAAATTCACACTTTATAACTTTGGGGAACGTTTTTTTACGTCAGGCACTGGTTTAGACACCTTCCCAGTCAGGAAGGGCCTTCTCTGTAGTAGGCAGAGCCTCATTTTTGCGCCATTACTGCGCAGTTACTTTTGAGAGCAGTACATGCAGCTGCATGTGTGTGGGTCTGGAATTAGTTGAAAAGGTTCCTAGAAGGCTTCATTTGGTATCGTATACTCCCCTGGGTTTGGTGAAGTCGCAGCAAAGGCTGGGGCTGGGTTACGAGACTGCCGGACGGCAGCCTCCCGAACGAATCACAGCTCACTCTACTAGGGCTGTGGCTTCCTCATGGGCCTTTAAGAACGAGGCTTCTGTTGATCAGATATGTAAGGCAGCGACTTGGTCTTCTCTGCACACTTTTGCCAAATTCTACAAATTTGATACTTTTGCTTCTTCGGAGGCTATTTTTGGGAGAAAGGTTTTGCAAGCCGTGGTGCCTTCTGTTTAGGTAACCTGATTGGCTCCCTCCCTTCATACGTGTCCTAGAGCTTTGGTATTGGTTCCCACAAGTTATGGATGACGCCATGGACCGGACACACCAATGTTGGAGAAAACAGAATTTATGCTTACCTGATAAATTACTTTCTCCAACGGTGTGTCCGGTCCACGGCCCGCCCTGGTTTTTTAATCAGGTTTGATAGATTTCTTTCTTTAACTACAGTCACCACGGCACCCTATAGTTTCTCCTTTTTTTCTCCTGTACGTCGGTCGAATGACTGGGGGGGGGCGGAGCCTGGGAGGGACTATATGGACAGCTTTTACTGTGCTCTTTGCCATTTCCTGTTGGGGAGGAGAATATTCCCACAAGTTATGGATGACGCCGTGGACCGGACACACCGTTGGAGAAAGTAATTTATCAGGTAAGCATAAATTCTGTTTTATATCGCCCACCTGGCATTGTGCTGGTTTTCAGACTCCTAACCAAGCCCCAAAGTTTTTGATGTATACTGATGTATACAGACTTCAGATTGCTTCTGTTTGTATAATGGACCTTTTCGTATACAGGGGAGGGTCTGTGGTCAGTGGGTGTCCCAGCCTAACCACATCAACAGTGCTAAACTTGAAGCTTCTAAGTACGTTTTTAAAAAAGGTTTTATATTGGATTTTTATATCAGTATCTGTGCTTATTCTTCTTTATAGTAGTGTCTATTACATGCAGATAAATGAAAATTAACATATACTGTCTCTTTAAGCTAATATTAAGACAAATAAGATATTTTTGTTTCACAAATTATGATTAAATCAATTTATGTTAAATTCTGCAATTCATGTGAGCTTTGCATAGCTTAAGTAACATTTCTAAATAACTGTAGATGTTATACTATTGCAAAGTATTACACTGCCCACCCTGCTGCTTCATAAGGCCACCTGGTTGGGAAAATTGTCTGTAGAGAACACTGCCTTCTGCAGACTTTCAACTGCTTCTTCAGTGTTGAAGAGTTTCCGGACCCCCCCCCCCATTACTGGAAACTGGCCATATTATGTTAGACAAGGGGAAATCTAGGCACTAAACATAGGGAGGGTGTGCAGGACTAGTAATGAAGCTTTACCAGATATGGGAGACAGCGAGCTATAGAACGATTCCCAGAAGGCCCTATGTCATAAGCTACTTCCAGACAGAGAGCTATGTTTATCTTTCTCGGTAGCCTTTGGGATTCATCCTAATTAAAAGAGAAATAGGATGTTTGAGTGTCTTCTTTTTTTTTTTTTAAGATACTTTTATTTGTTCAAAATTAGAATTAAATGTGTGCCCCATTTGGCGAGGGGATCTGAACAAATAACTAACATGAGCAAATAATATCACTTCATGTTACACCCTGTCATAAAAACAGGAAAAAAAACCCATAGAAAAAGCAAAGATAAACTGTGTGTTGTTTTATTTAAAAAATAAAATGTCAAAACTAGTGAAAAAGTTGTTAGTGGTCTTAACGCATCTTTTTGTACGGGATTACTTATGTGACCTCTAACAAGTGCAACAGATATGAATGTAAAAGGTAACACAGGGTTAATTTATTATGTTTTCTAAAACTTATAAAATTCATTTTTCAATAATGTTGACTAATTAGAAGTTTCCTTTATATTTTTGTGCTAAATTAAAAACTTAAAGGGACACTGAACCCAATTTTTTTCTTTTGTAATTCAGATAGAGCATGCATTTTTAAGCAACTTTCTAATTTACTCCTATTATCATTTTTTCTTCATTCTCTTGCTATCATTATTTGAAAAAGAAGGCATCTAAACTTTTTTTTTGGTTTCAGTACTCTGGACAGCACTTTTTCATTGGTGGATGAATTTATCCACCAATCAGCAAGGACAACCCAGGTTATTCACCAAAAATGGGCCGGCATCTAAACTTACATTCTTGCATTTCAAATAAAGATACCAAGAGAATGAAGAAAATTTGATAATAGGAGTAAATTAAAAAGTTGCTTAAAATTTCATGCTCAATCTGAATCACGAAAGAAAAAATTTGGGTACAGTGTCCCTTTAAAGGAACAGGAAACCCCAAAACGTTCTGTCATGATTCAGATAGAACATACAATGTTAAACACCTTTCAAATGTACTTTTATTATCAAATTTGCTTCAGTCTCGTGTTATCCTTTGCTGAAGGAACAGCATTGCACTAGTGGCAGCTGCTGAACACATCTAGTTAGCCAATCACAAGAGACAAATGTGTGCAGGCACCAATTAGCAGCAACTCCCACTAGTGTAGGCTATGTCCACATTTTTTTTTTTTTTTTTTTTACAAGAGAAACTAACGGCTAGATTTAGAGTTTTGTCGGTAACGACCCGCGTAGCTAACGCTGGCTTTTTTCTGGCCGCACCTTTTAAATAACTCTGGTATTGAGAGTTCACAGAATGGCTGTGTTAGGCTCCAAAAAAGGAGCGTAGAGCATATTTAACGCAACTTCAACTCTCGATACCAGAGTTGCTTACGGACGCGGCCAGCTTAAAAAACGTGCTCGTGCACGATTCCCCCATAGGAAACAATGGGGCAGTTTGAGCTGAAAAAAAGCCTAACACCTGCAAAAAAGCCGCGTTCAGCTCCTAACGCAGCCCCATTGTTTGCTATGGGGAAACACTTCCTACGTCTGCACCTAACACTCTAACATGTACCCCGAGTCTAAACACCCCTAACCTTACACTTATTAACCCCTAATCTGCCGCCCCCGCTATCGCTGACCCCTGCATATTATTATTAACCCCTAATCTGCCGATCCGTAAACCGCCGCTACTTACATTATCCCTATGTACCCCTAATCTGCTGCCCTAACATCGCCGACCACTATATTATATTTAATAACCCCTAATCTGCCCCCCACAACGTCGCCTCCACCTGCCTACACTTATTAACCCCTAATCTGCCGAGCGGACCGCACCGCTATTATAATAAAGTTATTAACCCCTAATCCGCCTCACTAACCCTATAATAAATAGTATTAACCCCTAATCTGCCCTCCCTAACATCGCCGACACCTAACTTCAAACATTAGCCCCTAATCTGCCGACTGGAGCTCACCGCTATTCTAATAAATGTATTAACCTCTAAAGCTAAGTCTAACCCTAACACTAACACCCCCCTAAGTTAAATATAATTTAAATCTAACAAAATTAATTAACTCTTATTAAATAAATTATTCCTATTTAAAGCTAAATACTTACCTGTAAAATAAACCCTAATATAGCTACAATATAAATTATAATTATATTATAGCTATTTTAGGATTTATATTTATTTTACAGGTAACTTTGTATTTATTTTAACCAGGTACAATAGCTATTAAATAGTTAAGAACTATTTAATAGCTAAAATAGTTAAAATAATTACAAAATTACCTGTAAAATAAATCCTAACCTATCAATAAATTAATTAAATGCAATACCTACAATTATCTACAATTAAACCTAACACTACACTATCAATAAATTAATTAAATACAATATCTACAAATAAATACAATGAAATAAACTAACTAAAGTACAAAAAATAAAAAAGAACTAAGTTACAAAAAATAAAAAATTATTTACAAACATTAGAAAAATATTACAACAATTTTAAACAAATTACACCTACTCTAAGCCCCCTAATAAAATAACAAAGCCCCCCAAAATAAAAAAATGCCCTACCCTATTCTAAATTACAAAAGTTCAAAGCTCTTTTACCTTACCAGCCCTGAACAGGGCCCTTTGCGGGGCATGCCCCAAAGAATTCAGCTCTTTTGCCTGTAAAAAAAACACATACAATACCCCCCCCCCAACATTACAACCCACCACCCACATACCCCTAATCTAACCCAAACCCCCCTTAAATAAACCTAACACTAAGCCCCTGAAGATGTTCCTACCTTATCTTCACCTCACCGGGTATCACACCGATCCGTCCTGGCTCCAAAATCTTCATCCAACCCAAGCGGGGGCTAGACATCCATCATCCGACGGCTGAAGAAGTCCAGAAGAGATTCCAAAGTCTTCATCCTATCCGGGAAGAAGAGTAGATCCGGACCGGCAACCATCTTCTTCCAAGCGGCATCTTCTATCTTCATCCGATGAGGACCGGCTCCATCGTGAAGACCTCCAGTGCGGACCCATCTTCTTCCGGCGACGTCCAACTGAAGAATGACGGTTCCTTTAAGGGACGTCATCCAAGATGGCGTCCCTCGAATTCCGATTGGCTGATAGGATTCTATCAGCCAATCAGAATTAAGGTAGGAAAATTCTGATTGGCTAATGGAATCAGCCAATCAGAATCAAGTTCAATCCGATTGGCTGATCCGATCAGCCAATCAGATTGAGCTCGCATTCTATTGGCTGATCGGAACAGCCAATAGAATGCGAGCTCCATCTGATTGGCTGATCGGATCAGCCAATCGGATTGAACTTGATTCTGATTGGCTGATTCCATCAGCCAATCAGCATTTTCCTACCTTAATTCCGATTGGCTGATAGAATCCTATCAGCCAATCGGAATTCGAGGGACGCCATCTTGGATGACGTCCCTTAAAGGAACCGTCATTCTTCAGTTGGACGTCGCCGGAAGAAGATGGGTCCGCGCTGGAGGTCTTCACGATGCAGCCGGTCCTCATCGGATGAAGATAGAAGATGCCGCTTGGAAGAAGATGGTTGCCGGTCCGGATCTACTCTTCTTCCCGGATAGGATGAAGACTTTGGAATCTCTTCTGGACTTCTTCAGCCGTCGGATGATGGATGTCTAGCCCCCGCTTGGGTTGGATGAAGATTTTGGAGCCAGGACGGATCGGTGTGATACCCGGTGAGGTGAAGATAAGGTAGGAACATCTTCAGGGGCTTAGTGTTAGGTTTATTTAAGGGGGGTTTGGGTTAGATTAGGGGTATGTGGGTGGTGGGTTGTAATGTTGGGGGGGGGGTATTGTATGTGTTTTTTTTACAGGCAAAAGAGCTGAATTCTTTGGGGCATGCCCCGCAAAGGGCCCTGTTCAGGGCTGGTAAGGTAAAAGAGCTTTGAACTTTTGTAATTTAGAATAGGGTAGGGCATTTTTTTATTTTGGGGGGCTTTGTTATTTTATTAGGGGGCTTAGAGTAGGTGTAATTTGTTTAAAATTGTTGTAATATTTTTCTAATGTTTGTAAATAATTTTTTATTTTTTGTAACTTAGTTCTTTTTTATTTTTTGTACTTTAGTTAGTTTATTTCATTGTATTTATTTGTAGATATTGTATTTAATTAATTTATTGATAGTGTAGTGTTAGGTTTAATTGTAGATAATTGTAGGTATTGCATTTAATTAATTTATTGATAATGTAGTGTTAGATTTAATTGTAACTTAGGTTAGGATTTATTTTACAGGTAATTTTGTAATTATTTTAACTATTTTAGCTATTAAATAGTTCTTAACTATTTAATAGCTATTGTACCTGGTTAAAATAAATACAAAGTTACCTGTAAAATAAATATAAATCCTAAAATAGCTATAATATAATTATAATTTGTATTGTAGCTATATTAGGGTTTATTTTACAGGTAAGTATTTAGCTTTAAATAGGAATAATTTATTTAATAAGAGTTAATTTATTTCGTTAGATTTAAATTATATTTAACTTAGGGGGGTGTTAGGGTTAGACTTAGCTTTAGGGGTTAATCCATTTTTTACAGTATCGGCGAGATTCGGTCCGCAGATTAGGGGTTAATAATTGAAGTTAGGTGTCGGCGATGTTAGGGAGGGCAGATTAGGGGTTAATACTATTTATTATAGGGTTATTGAGGCGGGAGTGAGGCGGATTAGGGGTTAATAACTTTATTATAGTAGCGGTGCGGTCCGCTCGGCAGATTAGGGTTTAATAAGTGTAGGCAGGTGGAGGCGACGTTGAGGGGGGCAGATTAGGGGTTAATAAATATAATATAGGGGTCGGCGGTGTTAGGGGCAGCAGATTAGGGGTACATAAGTATAACGTAGGTGGCGGTCGGCAGATTAGGGGTTAATTATTGTAGGTAGCTGGCGACGACGTTGTGGGGGGCAGGTTAGGGGTTAATAAATATAATATAGGGGTCGGCGGTGTTAGGGGCAGCAGATTAGGGGTACATAAGTATAACGTAGGTGGCGTCGGCAGATTAGGGGTTAAAAAAATTTAATAGAGTGGCGGCGATGTGGGGGGACCTCGGTTTAGGGGCACATAGGTAGTTTATGGGTGTTAGTGTACTTTAGAGCACAGTAGTTAAGAGCTTTATGAACCGGCGTTAGCCCAGAAAGCTCTTAACTACTGACTTTTTTCTGCGGCTGGAGTTTTGTCGTTAGAGTTCTAACGCTCACTTCAGACACGACTAATAATACCGGAGTTAGAAAGATCCCATTGAAAAGATAGGATACGCAATTGACGTAAGGGGATCTGCGGTATGGAAAAGTCGCGGCTGAAAAGTGAGCGTTAGACCCTTTCCTGACTGACTCCAAATACCGGCGGTAGCCTAAAACCAGCGTTAGGAGCCTCTAACGCTGGTTTTCACGGCTACCGCCAAACTCTAAATCTAGGCCTAAGAGAACAAAGCAGATTTGAAAATAGAAGTCAATTAAAGTGTTATAAAATTACATGTTCGGTCTAAATCATGAACGTTTTATTTTGACTTTATTATCCCTTTAGCGCATCTTTAAAAGTAGGTAAACATGGTATTTTAAATACACCCACCATGATATTACGCGACACATCACCCGTGACATTTGAAGTATGGGCGTGGTCTACCCTATTGGCAGGAGTTGTACATACACTAAAAAGTAATCAGAAGCATTTATTTTATTATTATATGATAACAGAAGCATTTATTTTATTATTATATGATAACAGAAGCATTTTTGGAAAAGAAAGTATATTGCAAAAAAATATTTCAGTTTGCATTTGTTTGTTTCAAATATGAGTGTCCCTGGTTAAGGCTCTGTTTTTCTGTATGCTCATAAATTGCTTGTAGAGGACGTGCTGGCAATTATTGTGGTCTTAAATTGCGATGACATTTTAACATGTAGCGTTATCCTATAGGTCACCAGCAAACGTACTTAATGATCTGTGTAACCTAACATTTCTTTAACTATTACAGAACAGGTAATATTCGCACAGTTAAATGTTTCTTCCTTAACTGCAGTAATTACGTCTCATCCCAAATTGCAATGACATTTAAAAATTAGTTTTATTTTGTAGACCCAAAACAGTTACCCTTATATGAATTTGTAAGTTCTTTATTTTTTATTTCCCTCTAGCGCATGCTTGGTGGTGGAAAAGTAGCAAGCATTTGGTTTCTTGAAAACATTTTTTTTTGTAATAATATAAAAGCTTTTATCATGCAACAAATGTGAATACCCCTGTGAACACTGACACACAAAACCTGTGATTATTGAAAAAAAATCGAGTTCACCTGTAATTCCAAATTAGCCAAATTGCATGAACCTGGTTATAAAATGACCTGAGAACACCAGAGCATTCTCAGTTTTGGTCCTATGGGCTGTGTCTATCTGCATCATTGCTCCACATAGATAAGAATTTAAAAAAAATATGATTGTGAGATTTCACAAAGGTGTAAGAGGACACAGGAAGATCAGTGACCAACTAAAAATCAGTCAAACACAGGTGCAGCAGTAATCAGGAGGTTTAGAACGAGCCATAGTAGCTACTTGCTCAATTTAGCTTCGAAAAACAGATGGGCAAGTGCTTCAGACTTGGCTCAGTGGTTATCAATGGAAATTGGAGTTTCTGTGACAGCTCAAACAGTGTGAAGGGCATTATATATTGTCAACCTCTATGGACGGCGTCCAAGAATAAAACCTTTGTTTGTTCTTCGGCACAAAACTGCGAGATTAAACTGCTAAACAGCATGAAAATAAGCCTGATGAATATTGGGAGCACATTCTTTGGTCAGATGAAACCAAAATACATTTGTTTGTCTCAGTTGGGTTCCAGCATGTATGGTGTGAACCTGGCCAGGATTATCACAGTGAATGCAAATCCTAACAGTTAAGCACAGAGGTGGGAGTGTGATGATATTGGGCTGCATGAGTGCAAATGGTTTTGGGAAATGGCACCAGGAATACCTGTGTATATACCAAAATGCTTGCTAACAAGATGACTCCCAGTCTCTAGAAGCTTGTCAGAAGAGCAATATTCCAGCATGATAACGATCTAAAGCTCACTGCCGAATGTCTAAAGAAGAAAAAAGTGAAAACTATTACCTGCCAAGTATGGGCTAGATTACAAGTGGCATGCTAACTGTGTGTGAGCGATAAGGGGTATATTGTGTCTCTTTATTCGTGTTGGAAGTAGCACGCATATTACGAGTTGAAAGTAAATGTGTTTGCTTGAGCACAATTTAATTAACACGCGCCGGATTAGCACGACCTAAGAGCTCTGGTTAACTATTACGCGAAACAAAAAATTTGTACAGTACCATTACATTCATAACACCATCTAATAAAAATTATTTTTAAAAAATGCATAAAAAAATATAAGGGCTCAAAGATATTAGGTCTCAGGTGGCACACTATATGTTTCTGGCTCCTATATATGTACACTCATGTGGCGCCCCATAAGTTGTGGCATCCTATATATACACTCATGTGGCGCCCCATAAGTTGGAGGCCCCTAAATATACACTCATGTGGCGCCCTATAAGCTGCATGCTCCTAGATTGTGGACAAATGTGTCAAGCACCGGTTTAAGATACCCAGTCCAGCAGGGATATACAGAAGTATTACATATGTATGAGCCAGTGAGAGTAGTGAGAAGCCAGGCACTTTTTCAGGAGCCAGGTAATAGTTTTCATATATAGATTTATGTATAATACTTAATGATTTTAGACACCAGAAGAACGTTCTAGGAAGATTGGCTGCCTGGATTCTGCAGAATCTGTGAATATAATTACACCTTTTAATGGCAATTGTTAAATGTTAAGGAAGATGTTTCAGCCAAACCTTGAGTGTAAAATAGCCGTGTTTGTAGTTCTTGACAAGCTGAGAAACAAAATGCACTTGTAATCAGAAACAAACAGCAGACGGAATACAACTCCTTTTTCTTTCCAAGGACTGAAGTCTCTCCTACCTGCTTTGTTCCCTTGCATGGTTGTGTGCACACCTCTTCGTTTGCCCTTCGTTATTCCTCCTATTCTTTTCATCTAACTTGATTGTTTTTGCAAATATCGCAGCCCTTATGAGAGTCTGAATAGATTAGCCTGTAATGCTATTACCCAAAGAATTTCATTGCTGTTGTCAGAGTAAATGAAACGCCTCAGGGAGCCGTAGTGCGCACATTAGCTCCCAACTCTGTCTACATATAAATTGATTTGTTTACCGCCCGGTCCCACAGCACCAGCTCTTGACCTGCTGGAGGCTCTTTCAGAATAGAAAATCAACTTATTGCCATTGGTTTAGACTATTAAGTTGAGGTGTGCATAAACTGCGCAGTCAGATCTCGCACAACATCGCTGATGAAGGGAAACATAGAGTAAATGCTCGAATGTGGAAATTGTGGATCTTCCACTCCTGGGTCTATTTTCTTTTTTGTTTTCTTTCACACAAAAAAAGCACATAAGCACAAGAATATTAATTTGTCAATGAGGTAACGTTCCCTTGGTAACTAAATAATGCGGCTGTTGACTATGCTCTTTCAACTCATGTACACATGGGATTCTACTCAGTTAGAATTGAGATATATGTGTGCGTGTGTGAGTATAGATATCTAGGCATGCCTTTGCCAGATTCATCTTTCTTACCCCATTGCACGTCTGCTTCCAGTTATCCTACAGAATAAAATAAAGAACTGCTTACAAACCACATACTGTATTATAGCATTGCTCTTGTGTGTAGATATTTCCCACACTGGCATCTGTCACTCATATGAAGGCCTTATATACTACTCTCCCATGTGAAGGACTCGCTTGTACTATGCATATTGATATTCCCCCACCAATATCCGTCACTCTGCTGAAGGCCTTCTACACTACTCTCCCATGTGAAGGACTTGCTTGTACTGTGCATATTGATATTCCCCCACCAACATCCGTCACTCTTCTGAAGGCCTTCTACACTACTCTCCCATGTGAAGGACTTGCTTGTACTGTGCATATTGATATTCCCCCACCAACATCCGTCACTCTTCTGAAGGTCTTCTACACTACTCTCGCATGTGAAGGACTCGCTTGTACTGTGCATATTAATATTCCCCCCCAACATCCATCACTCATCTGAAGGCCTTCTACACTACTCTCCCATATGAAGGACTTGCTTGTACTATGCATATTGATATTCCCCCACCAATATCCGTCACTCTGCTGAAGGCCTTCTGCACTACTCTCCCATATGAAGGACTCGCTTGTACTTTGCATATTGGTATTCCTCCACCAACATCCGTCACTCTGCTGAAGGCCTTCTGCACTACTCTCCCATGTGAAGGACTCGCTTGTACTGTGCATATTGATATTCCCCCACCAACATCCGTCACTCTGCTGAAGGCCTTCTGCACTACTCTCACATGTGAAGGACTGGCTTGTACTGTGCATATTGTTATTCCCCCACCAACATCCGTCACTCTGCTGAAGGTCTTCTACACTACTCTCCCATGTGAAGGACTCGCTTGTACTGTGCATATTCATATTCCCCCCCAACATCCATCACTCATCTGAAGGCCTTCTACACTAGTCTCCCATATGAAGGACTTGCTTGTACTATGGCTTGTACTATGCATATTGATATTCCCCCACCAATATACGTCACTCTGCTGAAGGCCTTCTGCACTACTCTCCCATATGACGGACTCACTTGTACTTTGCCTATTGGTATTCCTCCACCAACATCGGTCACTCTGCTGAAGGCCTTCTTCACTACTCTCCCATGTGAAGGACTCTCTTGTACTGTGCATATTGATATTCCCCCACTAACATCCGTCACTATGTTAAAGGCCTTCGACACTACTCTCCCATGTGAAGGACTCGCTTGTACTGTGCATATTGATATTCCCCCACCAACATCCGTCACTCTGCTGAGGGCATTCTGCACTACACTTGCATGTGAAGGACTTGCTTGTACTGTGCATATTGTTATTCCCCCATCAATATCCGTCACTCTGCTGAAGGCCTTCTGCACTACTCCCCCATGTAAAGGACTTGCTTGTACTGTGCATAGTTTATGGAATTCTTTGCATTGACCTCTAAAGCTTTACAGTCTGTATTTGTTATCATATAATTATTGTACCCATTGGCATAACACCCCAGCTTTCCTGACCCCACCCCCAGTCTATCCAGCTGTTCCTCCAGTTTTCCTGACTCCACTCCCAATCTATCCAGCCATGCCCCCAGCTTTCCTTACTTCCCCTCCAGTCTGCCCAGCCATACTCCCAGATTTCTTGACTCCACCCCGTTCTATCCAGCAGTGCCCCCAACTTTCCTGACTCCACCTCAGTTTATCCAGCCATGCTCCCAGCTTCCTGATTCCACCTCTAGTCTATCCAGCTCTGGCCCCAGCTTTCCTGACTCCATCCCCAGTCTTTCCAGTTATTACCCTTGCTTTCCTGACCACAGCTGTTCCTCTAGTTTTCCTTACTCAACCCCCAGTCTATTAAACCGTGGTCCCAGCTTTCCTAACTAGACTCCCAGTCTACCCAGCCATACTCCCAGATTTCCTGACTACCCAGTCTATCCAGCAGTGCCCCTAGCTTTCCTGACTCCACCCCCAGTTTATCCAGTCGTGCCCCCAGCTGCAGACATACTTTTAGGAGCCAGACAGTGGCATTTTTATATAGATCTATAGAGAACCCAAAATGTTAGTAGCAAGAGTAAAGTTCTAGCAGCCAGTTGGCTCCAGGGTTTGTCAAGCCCTACCCTAATAATGCTTTTCTAGTATTTACTAGAGGAGCGGTAGGAAAACTGCTGGAGAGGGAGCTCATTATAAAAACTTTACACCTTTACATTTTATTTTATTTTTTGTAAAAGGCACACTAGAAAAAACTAAGGCTGCAGACCTTAAAAAAAAAAAAAAAAAAAATTAAAAAAACTGCAGAGCAGCCAGGCTCCTGAGATATTTCTGTAATTAGATCAAAGTCAAACCAACAAATAATAATAGTTGTATGCAAGCGTGCTCCCTTTGTCTTGCTTTTATAAATAGTTTGACCTTATCATTTTGCTCTTCGCATAAAGAGGTCAGATTCCGCTACCTTATGCACATAGCAATGCCCATGCTTGTGAAACGAATCTTCCAGCAGAACCAGCAGTGAGTCCCCAGTACACAGGGCTCTAGAGTGCAGACCAAGAACGCTTTTGCATACGGAGCACAAGGGTCACATAAGATTAAATCAGAGCCCTGGCAGAGCAGGGGAAGTGCCTGCTGAATCCAAGCCGCTTCACTGCGGAGGGAATAGAAACTCTCACCTTGTAAGAGGCGCACTCTGTAACACCGTGACAAGAAGCCCAATAAGTAAGTAGTCAAACCCCCACGCCCAGAGCAGCCACCTTTTGTGCCTGGCAGCTATTAGTGTGTACCCTGCACACTCTGCAGTAAGGAAGTCTTGTTGTAGAATGGCATTTGTAGGCTTCCCATGGCTGCCGAACACTTAATGCAGATAGATCTGGTTCCTGATTATTTTTAAGTAATACACTTGCGCTCAACTGTAAATTGCTTTAAAGGGGTGTGAAAGGTGGTGCATTATCTAATAGGAACAAACACAGTGATATGGTATCTAATGCTATTAAAGGCACATCCAATGCAAACATTAGTTACTCTAACTGCTTACTATATGCTTAAAGGGGCAGTTTACACTTTGTAATTGTAATAGCAAATGCTTAGAGAGAGAGTAAAGTAAAAATAAAACTTTCATGATTCAGAATGAATAAATTACAATTTATATAACTTCAGTTTTATGCTACAATCTTAGTTTTTTTACTGTTCCTTTAATTATGCACAGTAAAACAACTTTTTAATATTCTTTCATTATTTTTTGTCCCCTTTTCCTGTAATTTATCCTGAAAATTTTTCCAGTATTGAAATTAGATGCAGTGCTTGCAGCTTGTAAAGAGAGCTGTACCTAACACATAGCTGTGCCTTTTCTGCTTGTTAGATGCAATGCCTGCGGCTTGTGAGCAGAGCTGTACCTAACACATAGCTGTGCGTTTTCTGCTTGTTAGATGCAATTCTTGCAGCTTGTGAGCAGAGCTGTACCTAACACATAGTTATGCGTTTTCTGCGTTTTAGATGCAATGCTTGCAGCTTGTGAGCAGATTTTTACCTAACACATAGCTGTGCATTTTCTGCTTGTTAGATGCAATGCTTGCAGCTTCTGAGCAGAGTTTTACCGAACACATAGCTGTGCATTTTCTGCTTGTTAGATGCAATGCTTGCAGCTTGTGAGCAGATTTTTACCTAACACATAGCTGTGCATTTTCTGCTTGTTAGATGCAATGCTTGCAGCTTCTGAGCAGAGTTTTACCGAACACATAGCTGTGCATTTTCTGCTTGTTAGATGCAATGCTTGCAGCTTGTGAGCAGAGCTTTACCGAACACATAGCTGTGCATTTTCTGCTTGTTAAATGCAGTGCTTGCAGCTTGTGAGCAGAGCTTTACCGAACACACAGCTGTGTGATTTCTGCTTGTTAGATGCAATGCTTGCAGCTTGTGAGCAGAGCTTTACCTAACACATAGCTGTGCATTTTCTGCTTGTTAAATGCAGTGCTTGCAGCTTGTGAGCAGATATGTACCTAACACATAGCTGTGCAATTTCTGCTTGTTAGATACAATGCTTGCAGCTTGTGAGCAGAGCTGTACCTAACACAAAGCTGTGCGTTTTCTGCTTGTTAGATGCAATGCTTGCAGCTTGTGAGCAGAGCTGTACCTAACACATAGCTGTGGGTTTTCTGCTTATTAGATGCAATGCTTGCAGATTGTGAGCAGAGCTGTACCTAACACATAGCTGTGCGTTTTCTCCTTGTTAGATGCAATGCTTGTGGGTTGTAGCTTTATCTAACACATAGCTGTGCATTTTCTGCTTGTTAGATGCAATGCTTGCAGCTTGTGAGCGGAACTTTACCTAACATATAACTGTACTTTTTCTGCTTGTTAGATGCAATGCTTGTGGGTTGTAGCTTTACCTAACACATAGCTGTGCATTATCTGCTTGTTAGATGCAATGTTGCAGCTTGTGGGCAGAGCTTTAGCTAACACATAGCTGTGTGTTTTCTGCTCGTTAGATGCAATGCTTGCAGCTTGTGAGCAGAGCTTTACCTACCACATAGCTGTGTGTTTTCTGCTTGTTAGATGCAATGCTTGCAGCTTGTGAGCAGAACTTTACCTAACAAATAGCTGTGTGTTTTCTGCTCGTTAGATGCAATACTTGCAGCTTGTGAGCAGAGCTGTACCTAACACATAGCTGTGCGTTTTCTGCGTTTTAGATGCAATGCTTGAAGCTTGTGAGCAGAGCTTTACCAAACACATAGCTGTGCGTTTTTTGCTTGTTAGATGCAATGCTTGCAGCTTGTGAGCAGTGCTGTACCTAACACATAGCTGTGCGATTTCTGCTTGTTAGATGCAATGCTTGCAGCTTGTGAGCAGAGCTGTACCCAACACATAGCTGTGCGTTTTCTGCTTGTTAGATGCAATTTTTGCAGCTTGTGAGCAGAGCTGTACCTAACACATAGCTATGCGTTTTCTGCGTTTTAGATGCAATGCTTGCAGCTTGTGAGCAGATCTGTACCTAACACATAGCTGTGCGATTTCTGCTTGTTAGATGCAATGCTTGCAGCTTGTGAGCAGAACTTTACCGAACACATAGCTGTGTGATTTCTGCTTGTTAGATACAATGCTTGCAGCTTGTGAGCAGAGCTTTAGCTAACACATAGCTGTGTGTTTTCTGCTTGTTAGATGCAATGCTTGCAGCTTTTGAGCAGAACTTTACCTAACAAATAGCTGTGTGTTTTCTGCTCGTTAGATGCAATGCTTGCAGCTTGTGAGCAGAGCTGTACCTAACACATAGCTGTGCGTTTTCTGCGTTTTAGATGCAATGCTTGAAGCTTGTGAGCAGAGCTTTACCAAACACATAGCTGTGCGTTTTTTGCTTGTTAGATGCAGTGCTTGCAGCTTGTGAGCAGTGCTGTACCTAACACATAGCTGTGCGATTTCTGCTTGTTAGATGCAATGCTTGTGGGTTGTAGCTTTATCTAACACATAGCTGTGCATTTTCTGCTTGTTAGATGCAATGCTTGCAGCTTGTGAGTGGAACTTTACCTAACATATAACTGTACGTTTTCTGCTTGTTAGATGCAATGCTTGTGGGTTGTAGCTTTACCTAACACATAGCTGTGCATTATCTGCTTGTTAGATGCAATGTTGCAGCTTGTGGGCAGAGCTTTAGCTAACACATAGCTGTGTGTTTTCTGCTCGTTAAATGCAATGCTTGCAGCTTGTGAGCAGAGCTTTACCTACCACATAGCTGTGCATTTTTTGCTTGTTAGATACAATGCTTGTAGCTTGCGAGCAGAGCTTTAGCTAACACATAGCTGTGTGTTTTCTGCTTGTTAGATGCAATGCTTGCAGCTTGTGAGCAGAACTTTACCTAACAAATAGCTGTGTGTTTTCTGCTCGTTAGATGCAATGCTTGCAGCTTGTGAGCAGAGCTGTACCTAACACATAGCTATGCGTTTTCTGCGTTTTAGATACAATGCTTGAAGCTTGTGAGCAGAGCTTTACCAAACACATAGCTGTGCGCTTTTTGCTTGTTAGATGCAGTGCTTGCAGCTTGTGAGCAGTGCTGTACCGAACACATAGCTGTGCGATTTCTGCTTGTTAGATGCAATGCTTGCAGCTTGTGAGCAGAGCTGTACCCAACACATAGCTGTGCGTTTTCTGCTTGTTAGATGCAATGCTTGCAGCTTGTGAGCAGAGCTGTACCTAACGCATAGCTGTGCGTTTTCTCCTTGTTAGATGCAATGCTTGTGGGTTGTAGCTTTATCTAACACATAGCTGTGCATTTTCTGCTTGTTAGATGCAATGCTTGCAGCTTGTGAGCGGAACTTTACCTAACATATAACTGTACGTTTTCTGCTTGTTAGATGCAATGCTTGTGGGATGTAGCTTTACCTAACACATAGCTGTGCATTATCTGCTTGTTAGATGCAATGTTGCAGCTTGTGGGCAGAGCTTTAGCTAACACATAGCTGTGTGTTTTCTGCTCGTTAGATGCAATGCTTGCAGCTTGTGAGCAGAGCTTTACCTACCAAATAGCTGTGCATTTTTTGCTTGTTCGATGCAATGCTTGTAGCTTGTGAGCAGAGCTTTAGCTAACACATAGCTGTGTGTTTTCTGCTTGTTAGATGCAATGCTTGCAGCTTGTGAGCAGAGCTTTACCTACCACATAGCTGTGCATTTTTTGCTTGTTAGATGCAATGCTTGTAGCTTGTGAGCAGAGCTTTAGCTAACACATAGCTGTGTGTTTTTTGCTTGTTAGATGCAATGCTTGCAGCTTGTGAGCAGAACTTTACCTAACACATAGCTGTGCATTTTCTGCTTGTTAGATGCAATGCTTGCAGCTTGTGAGCAGAGCTTTACCGAACACATAGCTGTGTGTTTTTTGCTTGTTAGATGCAGTGCTTGCAGCTTGTGAGCAGTGCTGTACCTAACACATAGCTGTGCGATTTCTGCTTGTTAGATGCAATGCTTGCAGCTTGTGAGCAGAGCTGTACCTAACACATAGCTGTGCATTTTCTGCTTATTAGATGCAATGCTTGCAGATTGTGAGCAGAGCTGTGCGTTTTCTGCTTGTTAGATACAATGCTTGCAGCTTGTGAGCAGAGCTGTACCTAACACATAGCTGTGCGTTTTCTGCGT
Source organism: Bombina bombina (assembly GCF_027579735.1). Classification (NCBI taxonomy): domain Eukaryota; kingdom Metazoa; phylum Chordata; class Amphibia; order Anura; family Bombinatoridae; genus Bombina; species Bombina bombina. Next base: position 129,885,518 of record NC_069510.1, read on the forward strand.
TTTAGATGCAATGCTTGAAGCTTGTGAGCAGAGCTTTACCAAACATATAGCTGTGCGTTTTTTGCTTGTTAGATGCAGTGCTTGCAGCTTGTGAGCAGTGCTGTACCTAACACATAGCTGTGCGATTTCTGCTTGTTAGATGCAATGCTTGCAGCTTGTGAGCAGAGCTGTACCCAACACATAGCTGTGCGTTTTCTGCTTGTTGGATGCAATGCTTGCAGCTTGTGAGCAGAGCTGTACCTAACACATAGCTGTTCGTTTTCTCCTTGTTAGATGCAATGATTGTGGGTTGTAGCTTTATCTAACACATAGCTGTGCATTTTCTGCTTGTTAGATGCAATGCTTGCAGCTTGTGAGTGGAACTTTACCTAACATATAACTGTACGTTTTCTGCTTGTTAGATGCAATGCTTGTGGGTTGTAGCTTTACCTAACACATAGCTGTGCATTATCTGCTTGTTAGATGCAATGTTGCAGCTTGTGGGCAAAGCTTTAGCTAACACATAGCTGTGTGTTTTCTGCTCGTTAGATGCAATGCTTGCAGCTTGTGAGCAGAGCTTTACCTACCACATAGCTGTGCATTTTTTGCTTGTTAGATGCAATGCTTGTAGCTTGTGAGCAGAGCTTTAGCTAACACATAGCTGTGTGTTTTCTGCTTGTTAGATGCAATGCTTGCAGCTTGTGAGCAGAACTTTACCTAACAAATAGCTGTGTGTTTTCTGCTCGTTAGATGCAATGCTTGCAGCTTGTGAGCAGAGCTGTACCTAACACATAGCTGTGCATTTTCTGCTTGTTAGATGCAATGCTTGCAGCTTGTGAGCAGAGCTTTACCGAACACATAGCTGTGTGTTTTTTGCTTGTTAGATGCAGTGCTTGCAGCTTGTGAGCAGTGCTGTACCTAACACATAGCTGTGCGATTTCTGCTTGTTAGATGCAATGCTTGCAGCTTGTGAGCAGAGCTGTACCTAACACATAGCTGTGCATTTTCTGCTTATTAGATGCAATGCTTGCAGATTGTGAGCAGAGCTGTGCGTTTTCTGCTTGTTAGATGCAATGCTTGCTGCTTTTGAGCAGAGCTGTACCTAACACATAGCTGTGCGTTTTCTGCTTCTTAGATGCAATGCTTGCTGCTTTTGAGCAGAGCTGTACCTAACACACAGCTGTGCGTTTTTTGCTCTTTAGATGCAATGCTTGCAGCTTGTGAGCAGAGCTGTACCTAACACATAGCTATGCGTTTTCTGCGTTTTAGATGCAATGCTTGCAGCTTGTGAGCAGATCTGTACCTAACACATAGCTGTGCGATTTCTGCTTGTTAGATGCAATGCTTGCAGCTTGTGAGCAGAACTTTAACGAACACATAGCTGTGTGTTTTCTGCTTGTTAGATGCAATGCTTGCAGCTTGTGAGCAGAACTTTACCTAACAAATAGCTGTGTGTTTTCTGCTCGTTAGATGCAATGCTTGCAGCTTGTGAGCAGAGCTGTACCTAACACATAGCTATGCGTTTTCTGCGTTTTAGATGCAATGCTTGCAGCTTGTGAGCAGAGCTTTAGCTAACACATAGCTGTGTGTTTTCTGCTTGTTAGATGCAATGCTTGCAGCTTGTGAGCAGAACTTTACCGAACACATAGCTGTGTGATTTCTGCTTGTTAGATACAATGCTTGCAGCTTGTGAGCAGAGCTTTACCGAACACATAGCTGTGCATTTTCTGCTTGTTAAATGCAGTGCTTGCAGCTTGTGAGCAGAGCTGTACCTAACACATAGCTGTGCGTTTTCTGCGTTTTAGATGCAATGCTTGAAGCTTGTGAGCAGAGCTTTACCAAACACATAGCTGTGCGTTTTTTGCTTGTTAGATGCAGTGCTTGCAGCTTGTGAGCAGTGCTGTACCTAACACATAGCTGTGCGATTTCTGCTTGTTAGATGCAATGCTTGCAGCTTGTGAGCAGAGCTGTACCCAACACATAGCTGTGCGTTTTCTACTTGTTAGATGCAATGCTTGCAGCTTGTGAGCAGAGCTGTACCTAACACATAGCTGTTCGTTTTCTCCTTGTTAGATGCAATGCTTGTGGGTTGTAGCTTTATCTAACACATAGCTGTGCATTTTCTGCTTGTTAGATGCAATGCTTGCAGCTTGTGAGTGGAACTTTACCTAACATATAACTGTACGTTTTCTGCTTGTTAGATGCAATGCTTGTGGGTTGTAGCTTTACCTAACACATAGCTGTGCATTATCTGCTTGTTAGATGCAATTTTGCAGCTTGTGGGCAGAGCTTTAGCTAACACATAGCTGTGTGTTTTCTGCTCGTTAGATGCAATGCTTGCAGCTTGTGAGCAGAGCTTTACCTACCACATAGCTGTGCATTTTTTGCTTGTTAGATGCAATGCTTGTAGCTTGTGAGCAGAGCTTTAGCTAACACATAGCTGTGTGTTTTCTGCTTGTTAGATGCAATGCTTGCAGCTTGTGAGCAGAACTTTACCTAACAAATAGCTGTGTGTTTTCTGCTCGTTAGATGCAATGCTTGCAGCTTGTGAGCAGAGCTGTACCTAACACATAGCTATGCGTTTTCTGCGTTTTAGATGCAATGCTTGAAGCTTGTGAGCAGAGCTTTACCGAACACATAGCTGTGCGTTTTTTGCTTGTTAGATGCAGTGCTTGCAGCTTGTGAGCAGTGCTGTACCGAACACATAGCTGTGTGATTTCTGCTTGTTAGATGCAATGCTTGCAGCTTGTGAGCAGAGCTGTACCCAACACATAGCTGTGCTTTTTCTGCTTGTTAGATGCAATGCTTGCAGCTTGTGAGCAGAGCTGTACCTAACACATCGCTGTGCGTTTTCTCCTTGTTAGATGCAATGCTTGTGGGTTGTAGCTTTATCTAACACATAGCTGTGCATTTTCTGCTTGTTAGATGCAATGCTTGCAGCTTGTGAGCGGAACTTTACCTAACATATAACTGTACGTTTTCTGCTTGTTAGATGCAATGCTTGTGGGATGTAGCTTTACCTAACACATAGCTGTGCATTATCTGCTTGTTAGATGCAATGTTGCAGCTTGTGGGCAGAGCTTTAGCTAACACATAGCTGTGTGTTTTCTGCTCGTTAGATGCAATGCTTGCAGCTTGTGAGCAGAGCTTTACCTACCACATAGCTGTGCATTTTTTGTTTGTTAGATGCGATGCTTGTAGCTTGTGAGCAGAGCTTTAGCTAACACATAGCTGTGTGTTTTCTCCTTGTTAGATGCAATGCTTGCAGCTTGTGAGCAGAACTTTACCTAACAAATAGCTGTGTGTTTTCTGCTCGTTAGATGCAATGCTTGCAGCTTGTGAGCAGAGCTTTACCTACCACATAGCTGTGCATTTTTTGTTTGTTAGATGCAATGCTTGTAGCTTGTGAGCAGAGCTTTAGCTAACACATAGCTGTGTGTTTTCTCCTTGTTAGATGCAATGCTTGCAGCTTGTGAGCAGAACTTTACCTAACAAATAGCTGTGTGTTTTCTGCTCGTTAGATGCAATGCTTGCAGCTTGTGAGCAGAGCTTTACCGAACACATAGCTGTGTGTTTTTTGCTTGTTAGATGCAGTGCTTGCAGCTTGTGAGCAGTGCTGTACCTAACACATAGCTGTGCGATTTCTGCTTGTTAGATGCAATGCTTGCAGCTTGTGAGCAGAGCTGTACCTAACACATAGCTGTGCATTTTCTGCTTATTAGATGCAATGCTTGCAGATTGTGAGCAGAGCTGTGCGTTTTCTGCTTGTTAGATGCAATGCTTGCTGCTTTTGAGCAGAGCTGTACCTAACACATAGCTGTGCGTTTTCTGCTTCTTAGATGCAATGCTTGCTGCTTTTGAGCAGAGCTGTACCTAACACATAGCTGTGCATTTTCTGCTTGTTAGATGCAAAGCCTGCAGCTTGTGAGCAGAGCTGTACCTAACACACAGCTGTGCGTTTTCTGCTTGTTAGATGCAATGCTTGCAGCTTGTGAGCAGAGCTGTACCTAACACATAGTTATGCGTTTTCTGCGTTTTAGATGCAATGCTTGCAGCTTGTGAGCAGAGTTTTACCTAACACATAGCTGTGCATTTTCTGCTTGTTAGATGCAATGTTTGCAGCTTCTGAGCAGAGTTTTATCGAACACATAGCTGTGCATTTTCTGCTTGTTAGATGCAATGCTTGCAGCTTGTGAGCAGAGCTTTACCGAACACATAGCTGTGTGTTTTTTGCTTGTTGGATGCAGTGCTTGCAGCTTGTGAGCAGTGCTGTACCTAACACATAGCTGTGCGTTTACTGCTTGTTAGATGCAGTGCTTCCAGCTTGTGAGCAGAGCTGTACCTAACACATAGCTGTGCGATTTCTGCTTGTTAGATGCAATGCTTGCAGCTTGTGAGCAGAGCTGTACCTAACACATAGCTGTGCATTTTCTGCTTATTAGATGCAATGCTTGCAGATTGTGAGCAGAGCTGTGCGTTTTCTGCTTGTTAGATGCAATGCTTGCTGCTTTTGAGCAGAGCTGTACCTAACACATAGCTGTGCGTTTTCTGCTTCTTAGATGCAATGCTTGCTGCTTTTGAGCAGAGCTGTACCTAACACATAGCTGTGCGTTTTCTGCTTGTTAGATGCAATGCCTGCAGCTTGTGAGCAGAGCTGTACCTAACACACAGCTTTGCGTTTTCTGCTTGTTAGATGCAATGCTTGCAGCTTGTGAGCAGAGCTGTACCTAACACATAGCTGTGCGTTTTCTGCTTGTTAGATGCAATGCCTGCAGCTTGTGAGCAGAGCTGTACCTAACACACAGCTTTGCGTTTTCTGCGTTTTAGATGCAATGCTTGCAGCTTGTGAGCAGAGTTTTACCTAACACATAGCTGTGCATTTTCTGCTTGTTAGATGCAATGTTTGCAGCTTCTGAGCAGAGTTTTACCGAACACATAGCTGTGCATTTTCTGCTTGTTAGATGCAATGCTTGCAGCTTGTGAGCAGAGCTTTACCGAACACATAGCTGTGTGTTTTTTGCTTGTTAGATGCAGTGCTTGCAGCTTGTGAGCAGTGCTGTACCTAACACATAGCTGTGCGATTTCTGCTTGTTAGATGCAATGCTTGCAGCTTGTGAGCAGAGCTGTACCTAACACATAGCTGTGCATTTTCTGCTTATTAGATGCAATGCTTGCAGATTGTGAGCAGAGCTGTGCGTTTTCTGCTTGTTAGATGCAATGCTTGCTGCTTTTGAGCAGAGCTGTACCTAACACATAGCTGTGCGTTTTCTGCTTCTTAGATGCAATACTTGCTGCTTTTGAGCAGAGCTGTACCTAACACATAGCTGTGCGTTTTCTGCTTGTTAGATGCAATGCCTGCAGCTTGTGAGCAGAGCTGTACCTAACACACAGCTGTGCGTTTTCTGCTTGTTAGATGCAATGCTTGCAGCTTGTGAGCAGAGCTGTACCTAACACATAGTTATGCGTTTTCTGCGTTTTAGATGCAATGCTTGCAGCTTGTGAGCAGAGTTTTACCTAACACATAGCTGTGCATTTTCTGCTTGTTAGATGCAATGTTTGCAGCTTCTGAGCAGAGTTTTACCGAACACATAGCTGTGCATTTTCTGCTTGTTAGATGCAATGCTTGCAGCTTGTGAGCAGAGCTTTACCGAACACATATCTGTGCGTTTTCTGCTTATTAGATGCAATGCTTGCAGATTGTGAGCAGAGCTGTGCGTTTTCTGCTTGTTAGATACAATGCTTGCTGCTTTTGAGCAGAGCTGTACCTAACACGTAGCTGTGCATTTTCTGCTTGCTAGATGCAATGCTTGCTGCTTTTGAGCAGAGCTGTACCTAACACATAGCTATGCGTTTTCTGCTTGTTAGATGCAATGCTTGCTGCTTCTGAGCAGAGCTGTACCTAACACATAGCTGTGCATTTTCTGCTTGTTAGATGCAATGCTTGCAGCTTCTGAGCAGAGCTGTACCTAACACATAGCTGTGCGTTTACTGCTTGTTAGATGCAGTGCTTCCAGCTTGTGAGCAGAGCTGTACCTAACACATAGCTGTGCGATTTCTGCTTGTTAGGTACAGCTCTGCTCACAAGCTGGCAGCATTGCATCTAACACATAGCTGTGCGATTTCTGCTTCTTAGATGCAATGCTTGCGGGTTGTAGCTTTACCTAACACATAGCTAATTAAAATCACACGCGGTAACAAATTAAAGCATATAATTCTTTCATTAGATTGTCCTTTTTATTGTTAAAAACCTATTTGTAATGTAAAAGTTTAAAACTATGATTTCCTTCTCTGTGTATTTGTAATTGAACATATCTATCATACAGGTGCACCTGCAGCAAATCCAATGTTCATATTTCAGTAAATGTCAGAATCAAGCTGTGAAGGGGGACAATAGCTAAATTTGTTCCATAATATAGAAAGTATCCAAGGCTGACTAGTTTTACCAGGAGATCAGTGGAAGATGAGAATGTGTGTGGAAAGTAAACAGGTCTCAGCTTTCCTTTTTCTTCCTAATGGGAAAGAGTCCACAGCCGCATTCATTGCTTATGGGAAATAAGAACCTGGCCACCAGGAGGAGGCAAAGACCCACCAGTCAAAGGATTAAATACTCCTCCCACCTCCCCTATCCCTCAGTCATTCTTTGCCTTTCGTCCCAGGAGGTTGGCAGAGAAGTGTCAGAAGTTTTTTATTATAATTTAATTCAATTTATTAAATTTATTTTTATATTTTGTCTCCTATGGAGGGTGCTACCCTTCGACACGAGACAGGAGTTTTAAGTAGTCCGGTCAGTCTCTCATGTGAGGGCCTGGGCGAAAGTGAGAGTTTGGAGATGCAGTGGGAGCTTCCCCTGCGACACCATCCCGACTCGTATTCACAGCTCCTTTTCAGTACTTGGCGTTGCCGAACTTCACTTTGCTACCTGCTGTCCTCTCTCAAGTCCATGACGGAGGCGCTGCTACTAATTCATCACACTTGAAGGGCCGTGTTCTTGTTCCACGGCGTGGATTCCGGTAAGATAATTTCATTTTATTACATTGCTGTAATGTAATTAGTTATGACAGCTCAGTATGGGCCTCATTGAGGCTCCTTCTGCTTCGATCTGGGAATCAAGGGATTATCTTCCTTATCAGGGGGATGAGTGAATGGGATGGGGTTGTTTATCATATTTCTTATTTGATCATCCTGCTTGTGTGCGGGAACTTGGGCTCTGAGGCTGAGACATGTATCCTTTTTGCTAGGCTTGACCTTGAGCTACGGTTTTCCCTTTTCTCAGACTTGCTAGTTTGTTCTGGGGCCTAGTTTTGCCGCCTTGTGAGTGGCACGCTTTTTGGATTTCGCCACAGCCAGCTGTAGTAGCCTGATGGTTAGCTTATCTGTCTAGCAAGCAGAAGGTTTGCAGTTTGAAACCAGCTGCAGCTATTTGCACCTTGAATGTGTGCTAGCAAGCTGTTTAAAGGGGCATCTGGTAACCGTGCATGTTTACGCTTGGGCGGGTCTTCTTTCCCTTCCGCATTTCTGACCGAGTGGCGACGGAGGAAAGAGTCTGCTCCCTAAGGCCTGGTCATAGGAGGTGGTGAGTGCCCCAGCCATCGTGGGTGTCAGGTGACAGTTTATTTTCCAAATTGCGTTGTTATATTTAAAGTCTTAGCCATGGAGGATTCTAATGCAGAGACTATTTTCATATATGATTCAGAATAGTCCTCGGATGAGGACTGTAATTTGGTCCTGTTATCGCAAGTCTGCCAATCTTGTCTCTCGTGCCTGCATGGTGTGCCGGGTCCCTCGGGCTCGGGGGACCCTAGACCTTCTGAGCCATTGCAGCGTTGAATCGCCTGCAGGATCCTGAGGTTTCATTGCAGATATGTGCTTGTCTGCCTATCCCGGGTGTTAGGACCGTGAATGGCATCATTGTGTTTCCCATGGGGGTGATTGTGCCCCCATGTTGTTCTTTTCACTACAGGATTGTGCGGCTGTGCGTCCTATTGCGACGTCTGTTTGATTTATTGGGGGATCCTTTACTGTATCATCAGAGATCTTCTTAGGGTTCTGTGTGGTAGGCTTATGGGGTATGTTTTTCCCCGGTCAGTCTATTGCGAGCTTTCCCAGTCGTTTTTCTGAAGCTTAAGTCTCTGTCTGTCAGGTACTACAGAGACATGGTTCCTTCTGGGCGGATGCCTGCGGGTGCCCTTGTTTGTTCTTTTATCCGGTCTGGATTATTTACATCTGTTTTTTTTTCTTCCCTATGGGAATTCTGGGATTGTTCGACTTACTTTCTTTTATAGAAATTGTTCCCGGATTTTGTCCAGAGTTATTTGTGTGCTTGTTAGTGACGCACGTTTTGCCTGGCTGGTCCGAGCGGGACTTGCTGGTTCACTTGTTCAGTTGTTCATTTTTTTTGTTTGTTTAAAATAAAAAAAAAAACAAACAAAAAAAAAACTACACTAATACTTCATTTAGACCTGAGGGTCTGGATGTCGGAAGCGTTTGGGCTGGTCCATGGCAGTTCTGCTTCAGACATAGGGCCGGTGGTGTATCACTGTGTTCCATTGCAGCCCCGGTGGAGGGCTGTGGTCCTTGCTACTTTATAGCTGTTCTGACATTCAAGATGCTTTTTGACTCGTGGTCATGGTCTAGTTTGTTCGATACTTGGACTCTGTTAGGGTCTGGCACAAGCTTGAAGGATATGTGGCGTAGTGTTTCGCTCCGTCGTTCCTGCAGTAGAAGGTTGTGGGATTGATCTCAGGCGTAAAGCGCCTGTCTTCTGATCTGAAGTATCCTGGTGTCCGCTATTCCTCCACGGCGGTAGTTGTTTCTCAAGAGCCCATCAGAGGTAGTTGGTTTCACTATCTTCGCCTCTGGGAGCGTTTATGCTCGGGTTATGTGGTTCTCCTTTTTGTCAGGTGCTGCCACTAGGGTTCGTAGGTCACTAAGTAGCACCTTATTAGGGTTTAGGACCAGGTTGACCTCTGTCCTAGGATTCTAGGGTCCGTAGGATTTAGTGCTGTGGTTTCATCACAGTGTCTCCTCTGCGGAGATTGTCGGTTGGATCAGACTCAGGGAGTTTTACGTTGGGTCATCCCTATTAGACTCAGTGGGTGTGGATCTAGGGCTCCGGTGGTCTGGTTCCTCCTATTTTGTTGTCCTTGGGTTCTTCCTTGGAACTTGGGTTTGAGATTAGGATGCGTTCCTTTGTCTCTCATTTATGGGGAGTTTGAAAGACTCCGGTTAACTACCCTGTTGTGAAGACTGAGCTTGGGGTTTTTCTCCATGTGGCCTTGCTGTTCGCCTTATGTCCTAGTTTCGTTTTCGACCTGTGGGGTCAGTGACAGCGTGTTGGGATTTTTCCCCGCTTCTGTGTTTAGCCATATGACGGACTAGCTTAGTGGGCTTAAGAGATTGTCTCTCAGAGGTTTCATGCAGTTAGTTGTTCTCCTGTGGCTTTTGCCAGACCTCTTTGGCGGGGGGCGCCCTTTGGGTGCTCGGTGTCTGGGTAATCATCCTCAGATGATTACAGAGGTTTGGGGACAAGTATTTTTTATCTCGTGTTTTCCACCGGGGGCCTTTTTTGTCTCTCTGTAGAGTGATGGGTTCCGGTGGTCCGTGGTTTTTTCAGAGACAGGCTGGCCGTTGGGATTCTTATCACCCATTTCTGGGTGGCTTATCTCAGGGTTCTAGTCGTATTTTGTTCTTGCCCTTGGTCCCTGCTGTTTAGCCATTTGGACGCTGTATGGTCCTTGAGATCTGTTTGTTACCTTTGGGTTTTCTCTTGTATTCTGCTGCGGTTCCTGTCATTGGGACCTGGGTCAGTGTACGTCTGCCCACTGGAGTGGGTTGTTTTTTTGACGACTTGGTTTTTTTCCCTCCTTATATTGAGCCTGTATTCCCTTTGTGAGTGGTTCATCAGTTGAGGGGCTGTTGCCTTAAAAGATGGTGTCCTTGGGGTCCGTGATCTCGGTTGCGTCTATTCGTGGTGACCGTTCATGTTCGATGAACTGTTGGTAGATTTGCATCAATGGCGCCGCCTTTTGGTTTTTCAAAGGGTTTTTGTTCCCGGTTTTCGGACGAAACTGGGTCTTTTGTTTTAGGAATGTTTTTTTTTGGGTGGTGCCTTCATGTGGTCCGCCTCTTACCCTCCCGTTTTAGCATCCTGTGTCCTCTGTGGCTTGGGTATAAATTTCCCATAAGTAATGAATGCGGCTGTGGACTTTTTCCCATTAGGAAGAAAAACATAAATTATGCTTACCTGGTAATTGTCTTTTCTTCCGTGGGAAAGAGTCCACAGCCCCCCGCCAATTTTTGAGGCGTTGTTGTTTTTTATCTTCTTGCACCTTTTCACCTTGATGCTTCTTCCACTGTTCCTTGTCCTCGGCTGAATGATAGGGGAGGTGGGAGGAGTATTTTAGCCTTTGGTGGTCTTTGCCTCCTCCTGGTAGCCAGGTTCTTATTTCCCATAAGTAATGAGTGCGGCTGTGGACTTTTTCCCACGGAAGAAAATAAATTTATCAGGTAAACATAATTTATGTTTTTTTGGCAAAATGGACAGTGCTGAACGCTGAACCACAGAGTGGAACTAAAAATCTGCTTCATGGTACAGCTACTAGCATTACCTAAAGTGACAGCACAGCAATACTGAAGTATTTATTCTTAGCTGCCTGTGGTTGAAGCAAAACATTTATTTTTACTGATTTGGAAGCCAATGGGTTAAAGCAAGGTTCATCAAACTTTTTTTTTTCTCAAGACCCAGTGCCATGATACCAAATACCTTTGCGACCCTATTTCTTATGCTTGGTCTGAACATTGTTGAACAACAACAAGGAAGCTGCAATTTTTGGCAAAGTATCAAACGTGTGTATACTTTATTCATAATTATATTAAAACTTGAAAGTGTTGTAAAAGTTAGTAACACACACACACACACTCTTACAACATACACCCACACCTCATACACACTCATACAACTCCCACCCACACCTCATACACAATCATACAACACACTCCCACACCTCATACACACTCATACAACACACTCACACCCATACTCATGCACACTCATACAACATACACCCACACCTCATACACACTCATACAACACACACCCACACCTCATACACACTCATACAACACACTCACACCCATACTCATGCACACTCATACAACACACACCCACACCTCATACACACTCATACAACACACACCCACACCTCATACACACTCATACAACACACACACACCTTATACATACTCATACAACACACCCACACTCATGCAACTCACACATTCTTATACAACACTCTCATGCAACACACACCCACACCTCATACACCTCATACACACTCATACAACACACTCACACCCACACTCATGTACACTCATACAACACACACCCACACCTCATACACACTCATACAACACACACCCACACCTCATACACACTCATACAACACACACACCTCATAAACACTCATACAACACACTCACACCCACACTCATGCAACTCACACATTCTCATACAACACTCATAAAACATACACACACTCCTGCAACACACTCATAAAACATACACACACTCCTGCAACACACTCACATGCAACACACACACTTACATGCAACACACACACTTACATGCAACACACCCACACCACATACACACTTGTACAACACACTCACACCCACACTCCTGCAACTCACACATTCTTATACAACACTCAAAAAAACCACACACTCTCATGCAACACACACACACTCTCATGCAACACACCCACACCACATACACACTCATACAACACACTCACACCCCACTCATGCAACTCACACATTCTTATACAACACTCTCTTGCAAAACACACAGACACCATAAACTCTCTAATACAACACACACACTCTCCTACAACACACACATACACCACACACACTCTCTTGCAAAACACACAGACACCATACACACTCCTACAACACACACACACACACACACACACACTCTTTCTTGCAAAATACACAGACACAATGCACTCTCATACAACACACACACACACACACTCCTACAACACACACTCACACACACACACATACACTCTCTCTTGCAAAACACAGACACCATAAACTCTCTAATACAACACACACACACACACCACACACACACTCTTACAACACACACATACACCACACACACTCTCCTACAACACACACACTCTCCTACAACACACACACTCACACACTCTCTTGTAAAACACACAGACACCATACACTCATACAACACACACACACACACACACTCTCTCTTGCAAAACACACAGACACCATACACTCACTCATACAACACATACACACCACACACACTCCCTTACAACACACACACACAAGCCGTGACCCAGTAAATATGGTGTTTCTACCCAGTAATGGGTCCGGTCCTGTGGTTTAAAGAGCTCTTGGTAAAAGGACAAAATCACAAAAGATAAGCGGGGGACATTATTAAAGATGGTTTGTTTCTGGTTTGTGCTTGCCTCCTCAGAGATGACAGACTTAAAACATCCTCATTAGACTCATTTGTCCAGTATGATTGACAAGCAGAAGAGCAGCGAACACCACTGCAGGGGCAATTGCTTGTGCAACCTTTTAAAGGGATAGAAAGGTCAAAATTGATATATGTATGTCTTCATTTCAAGTATAAATAGAAGCATTTTTGCAGTATACTTCCATTAGAAAAAATGCTTAGAGTATTAACTGTGTTTTCCGCAGCATATGCACATATGCATTGAGGGCCCTTGCACAAGTATTCAAACAGCACACCTTCTCAGAGAGTCAGCAGTCCCACTGCCAGCTTGCTGAGCATGCACAGTGTTTAAATACTAGTGCACGGCCTCTCACAGCATAAAAACAGTAATATTTTTTTACTAAAAGCAGTTTTGCTAATGAGGTATATTGCAAAAATGCTTCTATTTTAAAATTTAAATGAACCCATGCACATTTCAAGTTTGACCTTTCTATCATACCTTTAATTCTAGTGACGAATGCTGCATCACTCACCATAAATGCAGGCGGACAAGGAACTTAAGGCCTTTTTTTTTTATATATATATATGCACGGTATATATTAACAAATGCAAAAGATCTGCAAATACAATAAAGCTTTTAATAATTACAAAGTTATTTTGTTTACAAGGTTTTGCAAATCAAGTGAAGTTCGTGGATACACCCATTGAAAAGCCTTGTGGAAGCCATGTTCCTCATTTGTCGTAGCAAATTAAGGATGTGGTGTATATGAGCAGGTGCTCCGATGTAAATAGTGAGAATTTTGTAGGGTCAGGCAAACAACCCAATACCTACGTATGACGGAAAGACATTGAATGAAAAGCAGACAAAATAAATAATGAACAAATATTGAATTGCTGCCTTATTATCTCTGATTAAACATTTTATGGGGCATTCAGTTGTTAGCAAATGTTCCTTTAATGCTCTATTTGTTCCATTTGGCTAAGCAATGTTTTTCCCCACCATCCTATTGTTATGTGCTAAATTTAAGCCTTAAGATGAATACATGATCTTCATCATTAAAACCGTATGCTTGCGCAAATAGCGCTGCATAATTTACCACCGCTAACGACCGTTATGCATTACATACGGCCAGTTACGCCGCTCCTCTCAAATTAACATAGGCAGGGAAAGAGTCTATTAATGTAATTATTTCTAGTGTAACACACACAATGCAATTAGAGATTAAATAAAAATGAAGTAAGCAGAGATATTACTGGTTACATAAATTGTAATACTGTTTTTGTTGAACTGTTGTTTAACTAATTTAAGATTACCCAAGTGTGCATAAAACTAGTGTGCATGTATTTATTTTAATAATGTAGAATGACTAAAATCATATATGAAATCACCATACTCCTGGAGCACTACCAAATTGCAGCATACAAATAGGAAATTAGACTTTCCCTGTCTTTTAAAGGGGCATTCTGATACAACAGTTATATGCTGGAATTACAATGATGGCCAGTACCCTTACACTTGAGATTGTAGACCATTATTATTATAGAGAGGCATAAAAGTGCTCTGATATGTTACAGTATTATTGCACTATTGCTTGAATATTACAATGTGTTTAACCCCTGCAAAGGGATTAAAGACATAGTTAAACTCAGCTACAGAATAGCTGTGCGCTACTGGCAGCTAGCTGAGCACATCTGGTGAGCCAGTGACAAGAGACAAATGTTTGTAACCACCAATCTCCAGCTAGCTCCCAGCAATGCATTGCTGGTGCTGAGTATATGTAGATATGCTTTTCTTTCATGTAATTAGCAAGAGTCCATGAGCTAGTGACGTATGGGATATACATTCCTACCAGGAGGGGCAAAGTTTCCCAAAACTTAAAATGCCTATAAATACACCCCTCACCACACCCACAATTCAGTTTTACAAACTTTGCCTCCGATGGAGGTGGTGAAGTAAGTTTGTGCTAGATTCTACGTTGATATGCGCTCCGCAGCAAGTTGGAGCCCGGTTTTCCTCTCAGCGTGCAGTGAATGTCAGAGGGATGTGAGGAGAGTATTGCCTATTTGAATGCAGTGATCTCCTTCTACGGGGTCTATTTCATAGGTTCTCTGTTATCGGTCGTAGAGATTCATCTCTTACCTCCCTTTTCAGATCGACGATATACTCTTATATATACCATTACCTCTGCTGATTCTCGTTTCAGTACTGGTTTGGCTTTCTACAAACATGTAGATGAGTGTCCTGGGGTAAGTAAATCTTATTTTCTGTGACACTCTAAGCTATGGTTGGGCACTTTGTTTATAAAGTTCTAAATATATGTATTCAAACATTTATTTGCCTTGACTCAGAATGTTCAACTTTCCTTATTTTTCAGACAGTCAGTTTCATATTTGGGATAATGCATTTGAATTAATCATTTTTTTCTTACCTTCAAAAATTTGACTCTTTTTTTCCCTGTGGGCTGTTAGGCTCACGGGGGCTGAAAATGCTTCATTTTATTGCGTCATTCTTGGCGCAGACTTTTTTGGCGCAAAAATTCTTTTCCGTTTCCGGCGTCATACGTGTCGCCGGAAGTTGCGTCATTTTTTGACGTTATTTTGCGCCAAAAATGTCGGCGTTCCGGATGTGGCGTCATTTTTGGCGCCAAAAGCATTTTAGGCGCCAAATAATGTGGGCGTCTGATTTGGCGCTAAAAAATATGGGCGTCGCTTTTGTCTCCACATTATTTTAGTCTCATTTTTCATTGCTTCTGGTTGCTAGAAGCTTGTTCTTTGGCATTTTTTTCCCATTCCTGAAACTGTCATTTAAGGAATTTGATCAATTTTGCTTTATATGTTGTTTTTTTGTCTTACATATTGCAAGATGTTTCACGTTGCATCTGAGTCAGAAGATACTACAGGAAAATCGCTGTCTAGTGCTGGAGCTACCAAGCTAAGTGTATCTGCTATAAATTTTTGGTATCTGTTTCTCCAGCTGTTGTTTGTATTGCATGTCATGACAAACTTATTAATGCAGATAAAATTTCCTTTAGTACTGTTACATTACCTGTTGCTTTTCCGTCAACATCTAATTTTCAGAGTGTTCCTGATAAACATAAGAGATTTTATTTTTTAAATCCATTAAGAAGGCTATGTCTGTTATTTCTCCTTCTAGTTTACATAAAAGTCTTTTAAAACTTCTCTTTTTTCAGGTGAATTTTTAAAATGAACATCATTATTCTGATACTGATAAATCTTTGTATTTGTTCAAGATGGAATTTATTCGTTCTTTATTTAAAGAAGTATTAATTGCATTAGAAATAGAGGATTCTGGTCCTCTTGATACTAAATCTAAACGTTTAAATAAGGTTTTTAAATCTCCTGTAGTTATTCCAGAAGGGTTTAATCTCCCTGATGCTATTTCTGAAGTAATTCCAGGGAATGGAATAATTTGGGTAATTCTTTTACTCCTTCTAAACGTTTAAGCAATTATATCCTGTGCCATCTGACAGATTAGAGTTTTTTTGGGACAAAATCCCTAAGGTTATGGGGCTGTCTCTACTCCTGCTAAATGTACTACTGTTCGTACGGCAGATAGTACTTTATTTAAGGAAAATTGAATCCTTTCTAAGAAAAGCTTACTTATGTTCAGGTAATCTTCTTAGACCTGCTATATTTTTAGCGAATGTTGCTGCAGCTTCAACTTTTTGGTTAGAAGCTTTAGCGCAACAAGTAACAGATCATAATTTTATAGCATTATTATTATTCTATAACATACTAATAATTTTATTGGTGATACCATCTTTTGATATCATTAGAGTTGATGTCAGGTATATGTCTCTAGCTATTTTAGCTAGAAAAGCTTTATGGATTAAACTTGGAATGCTGATATGTCTTCTAAGTCAACTTTGCTTTCCCTTTCTTTCCAGGGTATTAAATTATTATCTCAATTGTTTCTGGAAGGAAGGGAACTTTTTTACCAAAGGATAAAAAATCTAAGGTAAATTTAGGTCTAATAATCTTTTTCGTTCCTTTCCTCACAACAAGGAACAAAAGCCTGATCCTTCTTCCTCAGGAGCGGTATCAGTTTGGAAACTATTTCCAGTTTGGAATATATCCAAGCCTTATAGAAATCTATAGCCAGCTCCTAAGTACCCATGAAGGTGCGGCCCTTATTCCAGCTCAGCTGGTATGGGGCAGATTACGTTTTCTTCAAAGAAATTTGGATCAATTCCGTTCTCAATCTCTGGTTTCAGAACATTGTTTCAGAAAGGTACAGAATTGGCTTCAAGTTAAGGCCTCCTGCTAAGAGATTTTTTTCTTTCCCGTGTCCCAGTTAACACAGCAAAGGCTCAGCATTTCTGAAATGTGTTTCAGATCTAGAGTTGGTTGGAGTAATTATGCCAGTTCCAGTTCTGGAACAGGGGCTGGGGTTTTATTTTATCTCTTCATTGTACCAAAGAAGGTCAATTCCTTCAGACCAGTTCCGGATCTATCAATATTGAATCATTATGTAAGGATACCAACATTAAAGATGGTTACTGTAGGACTATCCTGCTTTTTGTTTAGCAAGGGCATTATATGTCTACAATAGATTTACAGGATGTGTATCTGCATATTCCGATTCATCCAGATCACTTTTAGTGTCTGAGATTCTCTTTTTAGACAAGCATTACCAGTTTTTTGGCTCTACCGTTTGGCCTAGCCTCAGTTCCAAGAATTTTTTTCAAAGGTTCTCGGTGCCCTTCTTTCTGTAATCAGAGAACAGGGTTTTGGTATTTCCTTATTTGGACGATATCTTGGTATTTGCTCAGTCTTCTCATTTTCGAAGAATCTCATACGAATCGACTTGTGTTGTTTCTTCAAGTTCATGGTTGGAGGTTCAATTTACCAATCAGTTCATTGATTCCTCAGACAAGGGTAACCTTTTTAGGTTTCTAGATAGATTCAGTGTCTATGACTCTGTCCTTGTCAGACAAGAGAAGTTTAACATTGATATCAGCTTGTCAAAACCTTCAGTCACAATCATTCCCTTTGGTAGTCTTATGCATGGAAATTTTAGGTCTTAGGACTGCCGCATCAGATGCGATCTCCTTTGCTAGTTTTCACATGCGACCTCTTCAGCTCTGTATGCTGAACCAATGGTGCAGGGATTACTCAAAGATATCTCAATTAATATCTTTAAACCGATTATACGACACTCTCTGACATGGTGGACAGATCACCATCGTTTAGTTCAGGGGGCTTCTTGTTCTTCCGACCTGGACTATAATCTCAACAGATGCAAGTCTTACAGGTTGGGGAGCTGTGTGGGGGTATCTGACGGCACAAGGGGTTTGGGAATCTCAGGAGGTGAGATTTCCGATCAATATTTTGGAACTCCGTGCAATTTTCAGAGCTTTTCAGTCTTGGCCTCTTCTAAAGAGAGAGTTGTTCATTTGTTTTCAGATAGACAATGTCACAACTGTGGCATACATCAATCATCAAGGAGGGACTCACAGTCCTCTGGTTATGAAA
Organism: Bombina bombina; assembly: GCF_027579735.1. Lineage (NCBI taxonomy): Eukaryota > Metazoa > Chordata > Amphibia > Anura > Bombinatoridae > Bombina > Bombina bombina. The sequence continues at coordinate 129,903,483 of NC_069510.1, forward strand.
GGAGTATCTCGAATTTTGGTTTGGGCGGAATCCATCTCCTGTCTAATCTCTGCGGTTCATATCCCAGGTATGGACAATTGGAAAGCGGATTATCTCAGTCGCCAAACGTTGCACCTGGGCGAATGGTCTCTTCACCCAGAGGTATTTCCTCAGATTGTTCAAATGTGGGAACTCCCAGAAATAGATCTGATGGTTTCTCATCTAAACAAGAAACTTCCCTGGTATATGTCCGGATCCCGGGATCCTCGGGCGGAGGCAGTGGATGCATTATTTCTTCCTTACAAGTGTCTTCCTGCCTATATCTTTCCGCCTCTAGTTCTTCTTCCAAGGGTATTCTCCAATATTCTAAAGGAATGCTCGTTTGTCCTGCTGGTAGCTCCAGCATGGCCTCACAGGTCTTGGTATGCGGATCTTGTCCGGATGGCCTCTTGCCAGCTGTGGACTCTTCCGTTAAGACCAGTCTTTCTGTCTCAAAACCTTAATTTTAAGGTATGGAGTTTGAACGCTTGATTCTTGGTCAAAGAGGTTTCTCTGACTCTGTGATTGATACTATGTGACAGGCTCGTAAATTTGTATCTAGAGAGATATATTATAGAGTCTGGAAGACTTATATTTCTTAGTGTCTTTCTCATCTTTTTTCTTGGCATTCTTTTTGAATACCGAGAATTTTACAGTTTCTTCAGGATGGTTTAGATAAAGGTTTGTCCGCAAGTTCCTTGAAAGACAAATCTCTGCTCTTTCTGTTCTTTTTCACAGAAGGTTTGCTAATCTTCCTGATATTTATTGTTTTGTACAACTTTTGGTTTGTATAAAACCTGTCTTTAAGTCAATTTCTCCTCCTTGGAGTTTGAATTTGGTTCTGGGGGCTCTTCAAGCTCCTCCTTTTGAACCCATGCATTCTTTGGTCGTTATATTACTTTCTTGGAAAGTTTTGTTTCTTTTGGCCATCTCTTCTGCCAGAAGAGTCTCTGAATTATCTACTCTTTTGTGAGTCTCCTTTTCTGATTTTGCATCAGGATAAGGCGGTGCTGCGAACTTCTTTTGAATTTTTTACCTAAGGTTGTGAATTCTAACAACATTAGTAGAGAAATTGTGGTTCCTTCATTATGTCCTGATCCTATGAATTCTAAGGAGAAATCATTGCATTCTTTGGATGCTGTTAGAGCTTTGTAATATTATGTTGAAGCTACTAAGTCTTTCCGAAAGACTTCTAGTCTATTTGTCATCTTTTCCGGTTCTAGAAAAGGCCAGAAAGCTTCTGCCATTTCTTTGGCATCTTGGTTGAAATCTTTATTTCATCATGCCTATGTTGAGTCGGGTAACACTCCGCCTCAAAGGATTACAGCTCATTCTACTAGGTCAGTTTCTACTTCCTGGGCGTTTAGGAATGAAGCTTCGGTTGATCAGATTTGCAAAGCAGCAACTTGGTCCTCTTTGCATAATTTTACTAAATTCTACCATTTTGATGGGTTTCCTTCTTTTGAAGCAGTTTTTGGTAGAAACGTACTTCAGGCAGTGTTTTCAGTTTGAATCTTCTGCTTATGTTTTTTCATTAAAATTTTATTCTGGGTGTGGATTATTTTCAGCAGGAATTGGCTGTCTTTATTTTATCCCTCCCTCTCTAGTGACTCTTGCGTGGAAAGATCCACATCTTGGGTAATCATTATCCCATACGTCACTAGCTCATGGACTCTTGCTAGTTACATGAAAGAAAACATAATTTATGTAAGAACTTACCTGATAAATTCATTTCTTTCATATTAGCAAGAGTCCATGAGGCCCGCCCTTTTTTGTGGTGGTTTTGATTTTTTTGTATAAAGCACAATTATTCCAATTCCTTATTTTATATGCTTTCGCACTTTTTTCTTATCACCCCACTTCTTGGCTATTCGTTAAACTGAATTGTGGGTGTGGTGAGGGGTGTATTTATAGGCATTTTAAGGTTTGGGAAACTTTGCCCCTCCTGGTAGGAATGTATATCCCATACGTCACTAGCTCATGGACTCTTGCTAATATGAAAGAAATGAATTTATCAGGTAAGTTCTTACATAAATTATGTTTTTAAACAAAGAATACAAGAAAAACAAAGTACACTTGATGATAAAAGTAACTTTAGTGTCTTAAAATCATATGCTCTATTGGAATCATAAAAGTTTAATTCTGACTTTCATGTCACTATAGAAATATCAAATAAATGGTCAGGAGCAGAAGTTAAACAGAAATAACAAATAAATAAATAAATGGTCAGGGGCAGAAATGAAAAAATAGAGATAATAATTAAATGGTAATGGGCAGAATTTAAACATAGAAATAATAAATAAATGGTGAGGAGCAAAAATTAAACAGAAATAATAAATAAATGGTCAGGAGCAGAAATTAAACATAGAAATAATACATAAATAAATGGCCAGGGGCAGAAATTAAACATATAAATGATAAATAAATAAATGCTCAGTGGCAGAAATTAAACATAGAAATAATAGTAAATAAATAAATGGTCAGGGGCAAAAATTACACATAATAATAATAATAATAATAATAATAAATAAATGGTCAGGAGCAGAAATTAAACATAGAAATAATTATAAATAAATAAATAAATGGTCAGGAGCAGAAATTAAACATAGAAATAATAAATAAATAAATGGCCAGGAGCAGAAATTAAACAAATAAATATTAAATAACTAATGGTCAGGGCAGAAATTAAACATAGATATAATAAATTACTAATGGTCAGGGGCAGAAATTAAACATATATATTATAAAATACTTATGGTCAGGGCAGAAATTAAACATAGATATAATAAATAACTAATGGTCAGGGGCAGAAATTAAACATAGATATAATAAATTACTAATGGTCAGGGGCAGAAATTAAACATAGATATAATAAATAACTAATGGTCAGGGCAGAAATTAAACATATATATAATAAATAACTAATGGTCAGTGCAGAAATTAAACATAGATATAATAAATAACTAATGGTCAGGGGCAGAAATTAAACATAGATATAATAAATAATGATCAGGGGCAGAAATGAAACATAGATATAATAAATTACTAATGGTCAGGGGCAGATTACGGTAAAGTTGCAGGATACCATTAGATGCAGCCTTGTGCATTAAACAATATATCTGAATATGATAGAGAATGTGGGTAGACAGATGGATGGATAGATGGATGGGCAGATGAAAAGATATAAAATAAACACATACATTTTTATGTTCTAGAACTATAAATCCTAGGACCACGATAGTGCACACAGCTTTTGCTCATCTCAGGCAACAATTATAGATAAAAAATAATAATTCTGTCACTCTCCAAACATCTTGTGATTCATTTATTGCCTATTCTTGTTCCCAGAACATTAACTGTTTCTGAGATTTCTGCAATAAATGAACCATTAGATCTATTTATTAAACAATTCTGTACAAAATAGAGCGTGACATTTTTGCATTGGAATGTCACTTTAATATTGACCAAACTACTTGTTTTTCCTGGCTAGTGACTTTCATTCTTTACTGGAAAACTGGAGTGATATGTCTTTCATAAGGTAGTGAGAGTCAACAAGCCATTACTCCTGGGATTCAACTCCTTGCCACTAGGGGGCGGCAAAGATTCCCAAAACTCCCAGTACTTAATCCCTCCCACCTCTCTGGCGTGTCAGTCTTATCTTGCAGCTTGAAGTGCCAGTAAACATGTATTAATATGGGAACGGATACAAAAAATCCAACTATTAAAGGCGTATTAAATATGTATAGTTAATTAAAAGACAAATAAAACGCTTCATTTTTATTATCTTTCAACTTAAAGGGACAGTCTAGTCAAAATTAAACTTTTATGATTCAAATAGGGCATGTCATTTTAAACAACTTTCAAATTTATTTTTATCATCAAATTTGCTTTGTTCTTTTTGTATTCTTAGTTGAAAGCCTCTTATCTGAATGTACAGCTAGATGGCATTAGTTCATGTGTGCCATATATATAGCATTGTGCTCCCTACTGTGGAGTTATTTATGATACAAGGTAATCACAGAGGTAACAAGTATATTAATATAACTGTGTTGGTTATGCACAACTGGGGAATGGGTAATACATGGATTACCTATCTTTTTAAACAATAACAATTCTGGAGTAGACTGTCCCTTTAATGCAACCTGTCGATCAATATCTGCACCCCACCCCATGGCTGCTGGCAAGGAGTCAGGAAATGTAAAACATGCAAAGGAAGGTTAGATGCATGCAGTATAAAGATGTTTTATCTCTTAGGTTTACTGTCCCTTTAAGGTAATGGAGGACATTTTCATGCAGTCACAAAGCCGCAGACTATTACCAGGTACATATTGTATAGGGACAATGTGCTATACAGACACTAGCACGTGTTCTCTAATACAGTTTAGTCTAGCTGTACTATATGGGGATCATGAGAGTAATAGAGGTTCTCTTTGTATTTTTTAGTGTGTTTATTGGGATTTCAGCAATATTTGTATAATAAGGTTATTTTTTTAACAAATTTGCAAGCTCATCCTTACATACCTTTACTAAATTCTTCTACTTTGATGTGTTTGCTTCTTCTGTTCTATTTTGTTAGGAAAGTCCTCAAGGCAGCGGCGTCTGAAATTTATGTGCCTGCCTTTTAAAAAAATGTCCTGCTCAGTTACTTGTGGACTCTACAGCTTGGGTATTAATTCCCAGGAGTAACGTCTCTTAACATTTCTGCTCTGTAAAATCATTTTGACTTTTACATCCCTTTTAATTATTTCATGTGATTAATGTCCCTTTAAACTATTTGTGCAAGTGTAAGCTGTGCCTGTGTCTCCCTAATGCTATAAAGGCCTGTACAATGTGCCGGATTGACCTCTTGCTCGTTCCGATCTTCCGGTCCCTTTTCCTGCTGTGTTCCGTATTGCGCAAGAGGCCGGACCCGTGTTGTTTTGTAAACCCTCAGCGTGCTGGCTCATTATAAATGCCTCTTTCATCTCTCTTGTAATCCCTTCATCCGTAATGCGATCTTGTTCCCTCCTGACATCTTGCATAGTTAACCGTTTATTGTGCAGCTAATCTCAGCCATGGTCATGCTAGAATATGCAGTATTTTAGGTCCGTTTAGCATGAAACTTTTCATATGATACTGTTTAACATCAACCTATTACGTGTATACAATGGTTTCAGAATGTGTTCTTGATTACTGGGACATTAAGTTCATATGTCTGTAATTAAGCACTGCACTGCAGAAGGGATGTTTCAATCGTGTAACAAATCAAAGTGCAGTTCATGAATACACCATTTGAAAAGCCTGGTGGAATTTATGTTCCTGGTCTCCTTTGCTGTGGCCAGTTAGGGACAGATGCTCTGGACTAACCAATCACTGTGTAGAATGATAAATCTCCCCATACTGTAATGCTCATGGGATATTCGACTATCATATCAAACTTGGCCAGTAGTCTTCTTATCCCGGCGTCAAGCTGAAAAGATAGGAAATATCCCAGAGCAGAGAAAGTTTGTAAAATGAGGTAAGCGGTACTCACAGTAGGCAGGGTAGTCTTTAGCGGCAACAGAAAGGAAATCCAGCGGTATGGCAGTTCAGGGATAAACCAATAGAAGGACCGGAAACAGGTAGGAGTCAGCAACAAAGGAAATCCAGTAATATAACAGGTCAGGGATAAACCAATAGAATGATCAGGCAGGCAGAGTTTGGTAACAGTATAGCAATCTAATAGTTCAGGGGTCAAGCAGGGAGAGTGGTCAGACAGGCAGAGTTCGGTAACAGTATAGCAATTCAACAGTTCAGGGGTCAAGCAGGCAGAGTAGTCAGACAGGCAGAGTTCAGCAAGATTATGGCAATCCGGTACTTTAGGGGTTAAGCAGGCAGAGTTCAGCAACGTTATGGCAATCCAGCACTTCAGGGGTTAAGCAAGCAGAGTAGTCAGACTGGCATATTTCAATAATGAAATAGCAATCCAGCACAAACAGATAATAGCACCCAAGAGCACACACAGTAAAACCTATACTTGGGCAGTGATGTAAGGTGAATGGAGTACTTACATAGGCGCATATTGGCACACAGGTGTAGTCAGAGCGGCATCCAGGAGAGAGAGACAGTGTGTGGCGATGACGTCATCACTGCACGCTCTGCACCACCGCCTTCATCTATGGTAACGGCCATAGCAACGAGTCGCCACCTCCGCATCTATGGCAACAGCCATAGCGAGCAGCGGCGCAGTGACACATACATTAAGTATGACAGAGCCACTCAGAATAAATAACGAATGTATATTGGACTGTTTTATTCTCATTTATTTCTCATTTTGTGGGAAGATTTAAGTGTTGTCTTTAAAGAGTCGGCATACTGTAAAATGATCTCCCCCTTAATGTGTTCCCAACCATCTATCTTACTTGCAAGGGTGTATTACAGTGCTCACAAACTGCTCCTTTACCTTTATTATGTCTTGTGAAATAGTTGTGTAGTGGGCGTGGCTTTAGAAAGGCAATTTTTTTGTAAACAAGAGACATCAGCAGAAATTTACCTACCAGTGGGGGAATGAGAGAGAGGGCCCAGATCACTTGGAAGGTTTTTCCTGTAACACAACACACTTCTTATCAACTGCTTGCCTGAGTTCTTTGTCCCTTTAACTCATTTCATGCAAGAGTATATATTTAACATGCGTAATTCTTGTTCTTTCATATTTTTTAAATTTTTCAAAGATTTTCTTGGTTAATGTCCCTTTATTCACATGAGCGTTCAGTAGTTGCCTTGAAGGGACATGAAATGTTATTTTTATTGTTGTGTATACAAAATGGAAATTTTAATTTGTATTACATTTTTTTTGTAAAGCTCTGGAAAATAAAAATACCTTTTCTATGTGTGCTTGTGTGGTGTCTTAACAGTCCACCAATCGAAGTGTGGGGATTTTTGCCACACACCAGTTTTACACAGACATGCACTTTCTGCAGCTTAAACCCATGCTCAGCAATCTCTTCAATGTGACTACATTTGACTGTCATGAAGACCTCATGAATTTCGGTGTGGGGGGTTAACTTTTTCTCTGTGTAATAATTATTTAGTTTTTTTCAGATGAAGAATTTCCCTGTGTGTATCCTTAAAAATATGTTTTACATTTCACTTGAGCAAATTGTATTGCATATATCCAGAGACCTGGTGCATCAAGTCAGTAAGATGTCAACAAAGAGTGTGATTAAAAACAATGTCCCTATCAAGGCACAGACCTTAGGTCAATCAGAGGAGACATTCTACTATATCTTAAGACATGTTTAATCACAATTGTGACATCAGATGACAAAGTATGACAGACATGTCATGTTTGGTATCAAAATAATCCTCATGATGTCACAAGAGGATTTCTTATATAGGTGAATATTCAAGATATACATAGCAAAAAAAGTTGTTCTATAATTTCAGCCAAGGACTCCAGAGCTTATGGCACCACATAAATGGGGTGGGGCGGCTGGCCCACTATGGAAGGGACCTGGTCAGAAAACCGACCTCAAGAAAAATGTATTTAAGTGTAATTTCAGAAACTTAATTTTGTCATTTTACATTGGAGGCTGCATATTACAGCATAGCCAGCTCCCGCGACACAAATATCTAAGCTGGTACAGTATTATGTTCTATTTTTACTCCTTTCTTTTTTTAATTTAACTATTGCTTTATGTAATTGTCTGTTAGTTTTTTTTATATAAATGCACTGTGACTCTCTTTTTGTTAATAATAAATGTTGCTTTATTAAGTTTTTCCCTTTGTCTAAGATTTGAACCACGTTATAGAAGAGACTGGTAATAATGGTATTTTTTTTTAAGATTGTTGTACAACGAAGGACAACACTACTTGCGCTAACGTACCTAGACTAGCTCCACAAAGAAAGTATGGTAGATCGAGGTGGTGTTCCGGTACACGGTCAAAGACTCCAAACAGTGCAGCAGACCATAAAACAGCTACTGCTGCACAAACATACCCAGAGAGCCTTAGCAGTCGGCAGATCAGACCAGAAAACCGCAAAATAGAGGCACAAATTGCAGGCTCTGCTCAGTTAGTATAAAGTTAAAAAAATAAACGTTATTAATTCCAATATAAAAATTAAGTGTTCCCAGACAAAGGACATACAAAGGAAGGACTGTCTAATGTTTTTTTTAGATTGTTGTACAACAAAGGACAACACTACTTGCGGTAACGTACCTAGACTAGCTCCACAAAGAAAGTATGGTCCCTACCACCCAACAACAGAAAAGTTACAAAATCACAAAGACAATGTGGGCGCCTAAAAAGGCAAATCTAGGGGAGAATGAAGTTATCAAGAGAGTATCCGTGCACAATTCAAGGTTTGTGGGATTATTTTGTAAATAGATTAAATACACTAAAAGAAAAGACTTGATAGTCAATAAAACAAATTTAAAAGTATATTTAATATTATATGTATAAAAATACAAATAAAAACAGCTCCTATATTTCTAGGGATATCCCAAAACTAATAAGCACAGTTCACTAAAAAAGTAAACTATGGTTAAGATTTAACTTTTAATAATAAATTCAATAAAATGACAGCTTCAATAATAGTGTGAAAATTAATTATATTGGCGTATACTCCATTGTAAGAGACTTGTTGCATAGTGTGTGATCAAGTTACAATGTTGCTAAGACCTGAGTAAATGATGGCTTGACAAAGTCTCTCTTGAGCTGAAACGCGTTGCCGCTAACAGACTGCTAACATCAGAACCACTGGAAGTACCGGATTCACCGGAAGTACATACGTCATCCCCGCATTTGTGGGTGTGTCCATAACAGCACACGGACTAGTTTGGTGTCTTGGAAATCGTACTGGACCTTGCACAAGAACATTTTCCTATTTGAACAAGAGGCAAGATTAACCTCAATTGGGAATTAATAATCAGGTACTATTTACGGAAGTTTCAGTAGTTTTAAGAACTACAGACTGTGGCATATGTATGCTAATGAGATTTGAAATTTCATGACTAAAACTCTGGCTAACCCTGAGGCTGACTACAAACTAAATGGTTCTGTAAGATCCTAGAAACAACTAGCAGGGATTGATACAAAAAAGAAACTAAATAACTTTGATTAACCCTGAATATGAAAAACTAAAGCAACCATATGGTATATAGTATATATTATAGCTAGCTAAAGCATTTACATTGGACAAATACGTTATACACCTGCAATTTTTTAACAGTAATTAACACTCTGCATACCATGAAGGCCCTAATTAGACTGCACACAATTTTTAAATATAGGTTCTAAATACAGATAAGATAGTTTTTTAGAAATTGGTACCAATACAGATAGATACATATTATTAATTGTTTTACTCTGTTTTTATGTTAATAAATTGCTGTTTTAAAACCAACTTATATCAGTGCTGGTTATTTTTTAGAATATTTTTTAGCATTTTTTGGATAATTTTTATTGTTATTTCTATTGTTATTTTTATTGGTTATTTCCTTTATTAAAACATTATCAAATATATTGCCATTTCTATAGATCTTAAGCCAGTGTATGTTACATAGGCGCACACATATATGACCCCCTTTTTTCGTATAGTAACTGTTCAGGTTTCTTGGGAATACCTGTTTTTTATGTGGAGTTTGATCTATTTCCAGCGCATAGACTTTTCTCTTCCTTCTGCAACAAGAACTGAGTAAATACAAAGGGATAATATAATGGGTTTAGGAGGGATGAGATTACGTCCCTCTCAGGAAGCGTAAAGTGAAACGCGACCTCATCAGGGGCATCTGTTCAGTTTTTAAATAGAACTCTGTTGTCTAAGACTAAAACTCAAATATAATTACTTTAGTTTAAAATCAATTGTTGCTCACGAATGGTGGGAAGGATGGGAAGGGGGCTATAACTTTAACGGAACGGTTACTCTACCTCAATACAGCGGACAGTGGGCATTGATCCCAACTAGAGCTTTTCTCTAATATATGTTGTAATCTCATCCCTCCTAAACCTATTATATTATCCCTTTGTATTTACTCAGGTCTTAGCAACATTGTAACTTGGTCACACACTGTGCAACAAGTCTCTTACAACGGAGTTGTGTTTTTAATGGGGGGGTTTTCTGGCACGCCAATATGATTCATTTTCATAAATAAATCAGACTGATATGCTTCAGGAAAGTTCTTCTCTGTGAAAGGCACATGTTGCTCAAAAAAGGCTGCTTCTTGGGTGGTAACTAGCCATAGAGCAAGCTTTTATGCTATTGTTCGTTCCCAGGTTGAGCGCTTCTCTCTCTTTATTTATGCAAATTATGACACTTAGGGAAGTCTCCCTAAGTGTGATGCGGGAATCCAGACGTGGACCAGTTGCTCAGTGTGCCTAGAGGGATATGGCTGCACCTCACTGACGAGGCCCACAATAGGCCTAAACATACGTCTGGGGTTTTGCGGTTTCTCTCGTTCAGAGAGGGATTGCCTAGTATTTCGGGGCTGGACTGTACTGTGTAGTCAGGATCGGACTGAAATGCTTCAGGAAAGTTCTTCTCTGTGGAAGGCACATATTGAGCAAAAAGAGGCTGCTTCTTGGGTGGTAACTAGCCATAGAACAAGCTATTATGCTATTGTTCGTTCCCAGGTTGAGCGCTTCTCTCTTTTTATTTATGCAAATTATGACACTTAGGGAAGTCTCCCTAAGTGTGATGCGGGAATCCAGACGTAGACCTGTTGCTCAGTGTGCCTAGAGGGATATGGCTGCACCTCACTGACGAGGCCCACAATAGGCCGAAACGTACGTCTGAGGTTTTGCTGTTTCTCTCGTTCAGAGAGTGATTGCCTAGTATTTCGGGGCTGGACTGTACTGTGAAGTCAGGATCAGACTGATATGCTACAGGAAAGTTCTTCTCTGTGAAAGGCACATGTTGAACAAAAAAAGGCTGCTTCTTGGGTGGTAACTAGCCATAGGACAAGCTATTATGCTATTGTTTGTTCCCAGGTTGAGCGTTTCTCTCTTTTTATTTATATAATTCATTTTCACACTATTATTAAAGCTGTCATTTTATTGAATTTATTATTAAAAGTTAAATCTTAACCATAGTTTAATATTTAAGTGCTAAAAGAGCATTCTTTCTCTATCCGTTATATAGTATTTTTTGAGTGAACTATTCAAATTTATGCTCAAAGCACACTTCAGACTGCTTAATCTCTAAAAACACATTTTTTTTTAATCTTTTGTTTTTTTCAGGAACGCTCTCTGTTTCATTTATAATAAACAAACTGTTTGTGTCGCTATGTTTCCTGTTAACCCTTTCCTGCTCTGCCTCTCCCTACCTCCTTGTGCATTTATGTGAAACAATATACACATGTAGGGCACTGATAGGCACCGTACCCAGTGTTTGTGTCTACAGCTTTATGGCCATAGACGGGGCACAATGTTTACATTAGTGTCTCTTAAATAAACTATTTATGTGTCACTTTGTTTCCTGTTAACCCTTTCTTGCTCTGCCTCTCCCTACCTCTTCGTGCATTTATGTGAAACAATGTACACTCCGTACCCAGTGATTGTGTACAGGTTTATGGCTATAAAAATATAAACTGTTTATGTGTTGCTTTGTTACCTTTTAACCCCTTTCTGCTCGGCCTCCTCCCTTTTTTTCCCTAATTGTTTTCCTTGTATCGGTCTGTAATGTTTTCTGGCAGAAGCTCCATCTGATCATCTGTTGCACAAAAACGTTATGTTTGCAGGGGCAGCATTTTGGGGCCTAGTTAATATTGTTGCAGAATGACTGTAGTGAATCTTGCAGCCTACATTATTGTCAGTGGCTGGGGCAAGTTGTGTTAAAGGGACATTGTGAAGCAGAAATGTTAGAACAAGTAATATTTGTATTCGTGACCCTACATAACTAAGGGACCAATTCTCTAAACATAGCTGGGCTAGCAAGACTATCAGTACTGTGAATGTTACAAAGTAACATTTTAGCTTGAGGGTGCTGGTCATGAAGGACCCCTGCATTATAACTTTTAGTTAAATTGAATGTCAATTTTGATGCTAAAGTGCCCGGCTTTTAAAAATTTGTTTAAAAACAGGGGCACTTTAATTCATCAAAATTTACATTCCACTCCTGTTGTGAAAAAAACTTTCCTTTTAATCTTCACAGCAGCTCCAGCTTCCTCCGGTCGTTGCAAGCCATTTCTGAAGTCAGAAATGATGGATAGGTCATCCTCCAATCACGGCTTCCCCCCCCCCCCTTCCCAGGGGGAATCAGTGTCTGATTCAACGCTGTGATTGGAGGAAGCCGGATTCCTCATTTTAGACCCAGGAAGAGGCTTTGCGACGGGTGCAGGAAGTTGGAGCTGCTGTCAAGATTAAAAGGTAAGTTTTTTTCTCAACAGGAGTGAAATGTAAATTTTGATGAATTAAAGTGCCCCTGTTTTTAATCAAATTTTTAAAAAACGGGCACTTTAGCATCAAAATTGACGTTCACTTTAAGGCTGTGAATAGAAGCTGCAAGCGTTGCCACCCACTGTTCATTGGCATCTTTGTGCAGCTGCTCTTCCTGATTGGTTCATTTACTCGCCAATGAGCAGCTGCATTCCTTCCTGAGCAGGGGTTACACACATGGCTACCTAGGTTCAGTAATACATTAGACCATGCAGGTTTTGCTTTAGGGTGTGCCTGAGGGGGCTGCACCCTGTAACCATCACACTGAGGCTAAAGCGTAGGATGCAACAGGTGCACTATTGCGTCACCTGTGACATCATAGTGAGGGTGGCCCATGATAGTGGTGTGGTGAAGCAGAATGCAGAGGTCATCTGTGTATCACGGGTAAATCAGGTGACCAAGGGGGACAAAGATTAGTGAGCGATCACCTGCTCTAGTTAGTCCATAAGGTAGAGAAAGAGCTGACACATACACTTACCTTCCAGCTAGACATTAACTGCTGCTATTACCATGTTCATAATGGTCGCCAAGTTGGCACCTGTCAGATAGCTGTGCCATGTTCATTGCACTGGTCACATTTATGCATGTTCACTCCCCTTCTTACCAATGCACCCGTGAGTGTAATTACATCTACGGCATATACTGTATGGTTGTATGTCTTGCATTGTCATGGTCCATTTGTAGTATTTTAAGACCATTATGCCCCATACTCTGCAGTAAAAAAAACATAATCACTAGCACATAGTTATATTGTGTATCCGGTCACTATAATTGGTTGTGTTGAGCATATAGCTCCAGTCTGATAAAAACAGAAACATTTATGCCAGAAACGCACAGACAAGATACATCTGGAGATATTAAAAAGACTTGAGAAGTTCTTACTTATTTCGATGATGGCTGTCACAAACGTAACCTCACACAGTCAATGGTCTGAACGCACTTGAAACGTGGCTCAGACAATCGCCAGCAGTCATTAGATCCAGGCTTGATAAATCCCTGGACCCAGGGTGCAACTGAGTTTAAAAATCCAGTCCTGGCATTAGTTTTATTCTTCCACATCAATCTCTATATAAAACCATTCTTTGCTTTCAACAATTAAATGCCCGGCTTCTCAGTATGCAGCCGCTAATTTGCGGACCCCTCCATTTGATAACAATGTCTAGTGAATCAGTGAGGTTCTACTGAGCAGGAAGGCCTAGGTTGTAATGGTTATTATTTGCTATACGTGTACAGCAATGATGGGCAATAATAAGCCTCTGATATCTCTTGTGCTGGTTGTCTAGCAGTTAAACTTAATGTGCTGTGAATGGATATGGATCTCTATCAAGTGAACTCTCTATTATAAACTATTTTTTCATAAGCTTCATTTCCTTTTTAATATTATTCTGCAGAGAAATCTTCTGAACGCCTCAGCCAGCCCCATCGTCATAGAAAATGATAAAAGGCCAGGTTCTGCTATTTTAATGAAAGCATGTCTTGTATTTCAACTCTTAACCCCGTCCCATCTTTTTTTCACTTTTGCAAGAATGACACTGATCACAGGAAAATAAATAAATAAAAGGCTCTACAATTGGATTTATAATCTTGAGATGCTTTTGCCATGTATTGGAAAGATTCTCACATAGTAAGTCCAGAATTCCTTTTTTTTTTTTTATTTTTATAGTCGTGACATACGTTATATAAAATGTTCACATCAGGTTGGGGAAAAAAGTGTTATAGAAAAAAGACAAGGAGGCGTAAAAAGAAAATGTCCAATTTCCCTTTTTCACAGCAAATGTAATCTCTGCAAAGGGGTTAAAACTATTCATGTGCGATGTGTTACTGCCCCTGTACATAACACATCCAGCGCTCGGTCATCTAAACTTAACCGCATCATACGCAGTCTTTTCACGCTGACCCTCGCAGGTCTTGTGGAATTAAGTATCTTTAAAAAGCGGCAGTTTCTGCGAGTGGTGAGATATCTCCTATAGAAAGTGAAGGAGTCCCCTGACAAGTGAAACTTAGCTGGGTAGAGCAGTGAACAGGAGGCACACTTTATAAATGAAATCCTGCATAAAAAACAAATATTGCGCTGCTTTCTGCATATAGCATCTTACAACCGCCTCTGTTTTCCTATACGTGGGTTTTTCTATTAGGGTATTAAGTATTTTATCACATCACCACCTTTTAGTTTGCAAAATAAAACAGTGAGATCTGTAGGGCACATATGTTTAGATCATTATGCTGGGGTTTGAGAGACAATTTTATACACGCCCATGGAACGCCAATGTTCAGCCCATTTTACAATAAAACAACTATTACATTTTGAACTTATAAGTATGAATTAATGTGTGTGTTTTTGCGCATCCATGGTACATTGTACAGGGACATGAAACCCAAAATGGTTCTTTCATGATTCAGATAGACAATACCATTTTAAACAACTTTCCATTGTACTTCTATGATCTAATTTGTCTAATTATCTTGGTATCCTTTGTTGAAGGGTGAGCCAATAACATGAGTCATAAATGTGCAAATCAGCAGCTCATGAGCCTACCTAGTTATCCTTTTCAATAAAAGATAACAAGAGAACAAAGCAAATTAGATAATAGAAGTAAATTGGAAATGTGTTTAAAATAACATGTTCTGTCTAAATCATGAAAGAAAAAAATTGAGTTTCATATCCCTTTAAGTTTCATTTTACGCTGTGCATATTTAATATGATTTATTCCTGCGTAATTTAAATAAAATACGATTTTTGGTGAACAACTTTGTTACATTGTTTTCCTGTGTTCTTGTGTGTGAATGGTTCAATTATTCATTTTGTATTATTTTTAAAATTACGATTTTCATTTGTGTAATGTTTGTATCTCCTTCCCACATAAAATGCTGTATACCCCCCTTATCGAGACACCCTGTTTTTTCCAACATTGGTGTGTCCGGTCCACGGCGTCATCTTTACTTGTGGGAATATCTCTTCCCCAACAGGAAATGGCAAAGAGTCCCAGCAAAGCTGGCCATATAGTCCCTCCTAGGCTCCGCCCACCCCAGTCATTCTCTTTGCCGTTGCACAGGCAACATCTCCACGGAGATGGTTAAGAGTTTTTTGGTGTTTAAATGTAGTTTTTTATTCTTCTATCAAGTGTTTGTTATTTTAAAATAGTGCTGGTATGTACTATTTACTCTGAAACAGAAAAGGATGAAGATTTCTGTTTGTGAGAGGAAGATGATTTTAGCAGACAGTAACTAAAATCGATTGCTGTTTCCACATAGGACTGTTGAGATGAAGTAACTTCAGTTGGGGGAAACAGTTAGCAGACTTTTCTGCTTAAGGTATGACTAGCCATATTTCTAACAAGACCATGTAATGCTGGAAGGCTGTCATTTCCCCTCATGGGGACCGGTAAGCCATTTTCTTAGTCAAACAAACAGAATAAAGGGCTTAATATGGGCTATAAAACTGGTAGACACTTTTATGGGCTAAATCGATTGCTTTATTTGGGCATTTTATTCATGTTTATGCTGATAATTCTCATTTATAAACTTGGGGAACGTTTATTAACGGCAGGCACTATGTTAGACACCTTTTCCAGTCAGGGGGCCTTCCCAGTTGTAGGCTGAGCCTCATTTTCGCGCCATTACTGCGCAGTTGTTTTTTTGAGAGCAGGACATGCAGATGCATGTGTGAGGATCTGAAAGTAGCTGGAAAAGTTTCTAGAAGGCGTCACTTGGTATTGTATTCCCCTCTGGGCTTGGTTGGGTCTCAGCAAAGGCTATAGCTGGGACTGTATAGGGGTTAAATTTGTAAACGGCTCCGGTTCCGTTATTTTAAGGGTTAAAGCTCTGAAATTTGGTGTTCAATACTCTTAATGCTTTAAGACACTGTGGTGAAATTTTGGTAATTTTTGAACAATTCCTTCATACTTTTTCACATATTCAGTAATAAAGTGTTTTCTGTTTAAAATTTAAAGAGACAGTAACGGTTTTGTTTTAAAAGTTTTTTGTGCTTTATTGACAAGTTTAAGCCTGTTTAACATGTCTGTGCCTTCGGATAAGCTATGTTCTATATGTATGAAAGCCAATGTGTCTCCCCATTTAAATTTGTGTGATAATTGTGCCATAGCGTCCAAACAAAGTAAGGACAGTACTGCCACAGATAATGAAATTGCCCAAGATGATTCCTCAGATGAGGGGAGTAAACATGATACTACATCATCCCCTACTGTGTCTACACCAGTTTTGCCCACGCAGGAGGCCCCTAGTACATCTAGCGCGCCAATGCTTATTACCATGCAACAATTGACGGCTGTAATGGATAACTCCATAGCAAATCTTTTATCCAAAATGCCTACATATCAGAGAAAGCGCGATTGCTCTGTTTTAAACACTGAAGAGCAGGAGGGCGCTGATGATAATTGTTCTGTCATACCCTCACACCAATCTGAAGTGGCCATGAGGGAGGTTTTGTCAGATGGGGAAATTTCAGATTCAGGAAAAATTTCTCAACAAGCTGAACCTGATGTTGTGACATTTAAATTTAAATTAGAACATCTCCACGCACTGCTTAAGGAGGTGTTATCTACTCTGGATGATTGTGACAACTTGGTCATTCCAGAGAAATTATGCAAGATGGACAAGTTCCTAGAGGTTCCGGTGCACCCCGACGCTTTTCCTATACCCAAGCGGGTGGCGGACATAGTGAATAAGGAGTGGGAAAAGCCCGGCATACCTTTTGTTCCCCCCCCTATATTTAAGAAATTATTTCCTATGGTCGACCCCAGAAAGGACTTATGGCAGACAGTCCCTAAGGTCGAGGGGGCAGTTTCTACTCTAAACAAACGCACTACTATTCCTATTGAGGATAGTTGTGCTTTCAAAGATCCTATGGATAAAAAATTGGAGGGTTTGCTTTAGAAGATTTTTGTACAGCAAGGTTACCTTCTACAACCCATTTCGTGCATTGTCCCTGTCACTACAGCAGCGTGGTTCTGGTTCGAGGAACTAGAAAAGTTGCTCAGTAGAGAGACTCCATATGAGGAGGTTATGGACAGAGTTCACGCACTTAAGTTGGCTAACTCTTTTATTTTAGATGCCGCTTTGCAATTAGCTAGATTAGCGGCGAAAAATTCAGGGTTTGCAATCGTGGCGCGCAGAGTGCTTTGGCTAAAGTCTTGGTCAGCGGATGTGTCATCCAAGACAAAATTGCTTAACATCCCTTTCAAAGGTAAAACTCTATTTGGACCAGAATTGAAAGAGATTATCTCAGACATCACTGGGGGAAAGGGCCACGCCCTTCCACAAGATAGGCCTTTCAAGGCCAAGAATAAGTCTAATTTTCTTTCCTTTCGCAATTTCAGGAACGGACCGGCCTCTAATTCTGCATCCTCTAAGCAAGAGGGTAATGCCTCACAACCCAAACCAGCCTGGAAACCGATGCAAGGCTGGAACAAGGGTAAGCAGGCCAAGAAGCCTGCCGCTGCTAACAAAACAGCATGAAGGAGTAGCCCCCGATCCGGGACCGGATCTAGTAGGGGGCAGACTCTCTCTCTTTGCTCAGGCTTGGGCAAGAGATGTTCAGGATCCCTGGGCGCTAGAAATAGTTTCTCAGGGTTATCTTCTGGAATTCAGGGAACTACCCCCAAGGGGAAGGTTCCACATGTCTCACTTATCCTTAAACCAAATAAAGAGACAGGCGTTCTTACATTGTGTAGAAGACCTGTTAAAGATGGGAGTGATACACCCAGTTCCAATAAAGGAACAAGGAATGGGATTTTATTCCAATCTGTTCGTAGTTCCCAAAAAAGAGGGAACTTTCAGACCAATTTTGGATTTGAAGATCCTAAACAAATTTCTCAGGGTACCATCGTTCAAGATGGAAACCATTCGAACGATTCTACCCACTATCCAGGAAGGTCAATTTATGACTACCGTGGATCTAAAGGATGCGTACCTACATATTCCTATCCACAAAGAACATCATCAGTTCCTAAGGTTCGCCTTTCTGGACAAACATTACCAGTTTGTGGCCCTCCCATTCGGGTTAGCCACTGCTCCAAGGATTTTCACAAAGGTACTAGGGTCCCTTCTAGCGGTTCTAAGACCGAGGGGCATTGCAGTAGTACCTTACTTGGACGACATTCTAATACAAGCGTCGTCCCTGTCAAAAGCAAAGGCTCATACAGACATCGTTCTGGCCTTTCTCAGATCACACGGATGGAAGGTGAACATAGAAAAAAGTTCTCTGTCTCCGTCAACAAGAGTTCCCTTCTTGGGAACAATAATAGATTCCTTAGAAATGAGGATTTTTCTGACAGAGGTCAGAAAGTCAAAACTTCTAAGCACTTGTCAAGTTCTTCATTCTGTTCCACGTCCTTCCATAGCGCAGTGCATGGAAGTAGTAGGGTTGATGGTTGCAGCAATGGACATAGTTCCTTTTGCACAAATTCATCTAAGACCATTACAACTGTGCATGCTCAAACAGTGGAATGGGGATTATACAGACTTGTCTCCAATGATTCAAGTAGATCAGAAGACCAGAGATTCACTCCGTTGGTGGCTGACCCTGGACCATCTATCCCAGGGAATGAGCTTCCACAGACCAGAGTGGGTCATTGTCACGACCGACGCCAGTCTAGTGGGCTGGGGAGCGGTCTGGGAGTCCCTGAAAGCTCAGGGACTATGGTCTCGGGAAGAGTCTCTTCTCCCGATAAACATTCTGGAACTAAGAGCGATCTTCAATGCTCTCAGGGCTTGGCCTCAGCTAGCAAAGGCCAGATTCATAAGATTCCAATCAGACAACATGACGACCGTTGCGTATATCAATCATCAGGGGGGAACAAGGAGTTCCCTGGCGATGAAAGAAGTGACCAAAATAATTCAATGGGCGGAGGATCACTCCTGCCACCTATCTGCGATCCACATCCCAGGTGTGGAAAACTGGGAAGCGGATTATCTGAGTCGTCAGACATTCTATCCGGGGGAGTGGGAACTCCACCCGGAGATCTTTGCCCAACTAACTCAATTATGGGGCATTCCAGACATGGATCTGATGGCGTCTCGTCAGAACTTCAAGGTTCCGTGCTACGGGTCCAGATCCAGGGATCCCAAGGCGACTCTAGTCGATGCACTAGTAGCACCTTGGACCTTCAACCTAGCTTATGTATTTCCACCGTTTCCTCTCATTCCCAGGCTGGTAGCCAGGATCAAACAGGAGAGGGCCTCGTGATCTTGATAGCTACTGCGTGGCCACGCAGGACTTGGTATGCAGACCTGGTGAATATGTCATCGGTTCCACCATGGAAGCTACCTTTGAGACAGGACCTTCTTGTTCAGGGTCCATTCGAACATCCAAATCTGGTCTCCCTCCAGCTGACGGCTTGGAGATTGAACGCTTGATTCTATCGAAGCGTGGGTTTTCAGATTCTGTGATAGATACTCTGGTTCAGGCCAGAAAACCGGTAACTAGAAAGATTTACCATAAAATATGGAAAAGATATATCTGTTGGTGTGAATCCAAAGGATTCCCATGGAATAAGATAAAAATTCCTAAGATTCTCTCCTTTCTACAAGAAGGTTTGGAGAAAGGATTATCTGCAAGTTCTCTAAAGGGACAGATCTCTGCTTTATCTGTCTTACTTCACAAAAGACTGGCAGCTGTGCCAGATGTTCAAGCATTTGTTCAGGCTCTGGTTAGGATCAAGCCTGTTTACAGACCTTTGACTCCTCCCTGGAGTCTAAATCTAGTTCTTTCAGTTCTTCAAGGGGTTCCGTTTGAACCTTTACATGCCATAGATATTAAGTTACTATCTTGGAAAGTTTTGTTTTTGGTTGCTATTTCTTCTGCTAGAAGAGTTTCAGAGTTATCTGCTCTGCAATGTTCTCCGCCCTATCTGGTGTTCCATGCAGATAAGGTGGTTTTGCGTACTAAGCCTGGTTTTCTTCCAAAGGTTGTTTCTAACAAGAATATTAACCAGGAGATAGTTGTACCTTCTTTATGTCCGAATCCAGTTTCAAAGAAGGAACGTTTGTTACACAATTTGGACGTAGTCCGTGCTCTAAAATTCTATTTAGAGGCTACAAAAGATTTCAGACAAACATCTTCTTTGTTTGTTGTCTATTCTGGTAAAAGGAGAGGTCAAAAAGCGACTTCTACCTCTCTTTCCTTTTGGCTTAAAAGCATCATCCGATTGGCTTATGAGACTGCCGGACGGCAGCCTCCTGAAAGAATCACAGCTCACTCCACTAGGGCTGTGGCTTCCACATGGGCCTTCAAGAACGAGGCTTCTGTTGACCAGATATGTAAGGCAGCGACTTGGTCTTCACTGCACACTTTTGCCAAATTTTACAAATTTGATACTTTTGCTTCTTCGGAGGCTATTTTTGGGAGAAAGGTTTTGCAAGCCGTGGTGCCTTCCGTTTAGGTAACCTGATTTGCTCCCTCCCTTCATCCGTGTCCTAAAGCTTTGGTATTGGTTCCCACAAGTAAGGATGACGCCGTGGACCGGACACACCAATGTTGGAGAAAACAGAATTTATGCTTACCTGATAAATTACTTTCTCCAACGGTGTGTCCGGTCCACGGCCCGCCCTGGTTTTTTAATCAGGTCTGATGAATTATTTTCTCTAACTACAGTCACCACGGTACCATATGGTTTCTCCTATATTTTTACTCCTGTCCGTCGGTCGAATGACTGGGGTGGGCGGAGCCTAGGAGGGACTATATGGCCAGCTTTGCTGGGACTCTTTGCCATTTCCTGTTGGGGAAGAGATATTCCCACAAGTAAGGATGACGCCGTGGACCGGACACACCGTTGGAGAAAGTAATTTATCAGGTAAGCATAAATTCTGTTTTCAGGGTAAAAAGTGACTTTAGATAATTCTACCAGGGAAATAGAACTATCGAGCATTCTTAAATAATCTCGTCAGCCCATAGACCTTTAATCATTCCGCTCACAGTGAGCCAATCAAGACTGGCATATGTACATATCCACCAATCAGCAGCTGCTTTTTCTTTAACTTTGGGTCATGAAACAGTTTGAGTATGTAATATAAAATGTTGTCTCTTTTCCTTGCGGACTTTTCAATATCCCTGAATTTCTAAGTATAAGTAATAGATACTGCCATGTTGAAACCTAGGTGTTTCGTTATTTAATCTTTTACTGAGGACTATTAGGGACAGATAAAAAAAGTCACTATTTAAACAAAAGAAAAAATATACATCTACATATTATCTACATATAGCTACATATTATTCTCAGGCTTATCTTTTCTTTGAATACACCATCTAGCATTTATTTTGCCTTTAATGTCTCTTAAAGAGAAGTTTTCTGATCTCCCAATTGTACACTCATAAATTGTGCGATAACATTGCTGATTGGTTGGAACGCCATCGCTTTACGTCAATAAATGTGCATTTTCAGGCTCTTAGTGTGACCTATTTATGATGTAAAATATCTTGAAATTGGACATTTGCTTCAAACAGAATTATATACAGGCGCACAATTGGTACTTTGTATTTCACTAATACTGAGTGTATACAGTCACCGTTTAAAAGCAGACTACAGATGACTGTCCTTTAGATGTGAATTTTATAGAAGAAAAGGAATCTATTCAATTTGCTCTCTTTTTTACCCAAATCCCTGTACTATAGTCAGTTTCTTCCTGCATTGTGCATCCAAAATAGGCGGATTATTAATGGTGCGTTTTCCATCAAAAGCTTTTAAAGTCCCCAGAAGAAGCATTCCATGTTGTGTCCCTCGGGCTGTGTTTTCTTTGCTGTTTGCTACCACAATTACAGGTACCTCACCCTACGCCTGGAGCAAATGAGTTGGCAGCTCTAAGTAGAGATAGTGGGAGTTTTAATTTGTTTATGAGCAACTATAGAATTTCAAACCGCAACAGGGTGAGCGGAAGACAAGGCGATAAATCATGGTAATAATACAGCTGCGTCTTCATCTGGCATAGAATAGAGTTGTTATACCTATGTCATATATCCTATGCCATTCTACCCTCTGACACATTTGAAGTGGGACAACTGCACTTATAGGGCAGTGAAACGTGTCAGATGCCAATGTCACTATTCTGCCTTCAATCTATATCTATCTGGGGCAGTGAAACCTGCTTGAGACGGAATAGCATCGGACAACGGAAATGTTGTGTCTTGGACAGGTTTCCGCTTTATACAGTTAATGACTGATGGGCCGTCTTTTAACATGCGCAAAATCCAAAATGGCAGAATAATGTTACTGTATTGGTCATGAAGCCAATCTGACCTGCACTGCCGCAAGGGAGCGTGGGACTGGATTCCTGACCAATCAGGAAGTTGGGCGGCAGTTAATGACCTGTTGTATGTTATGGAGTCAGTTTCTGTTTAATCATTAAGTTTGAAATAAAATACAGTAAAAAATACAGGTACTGTACTCTAAATGTACATGCTTTTATTTTTTTAGTGTACACCTGTACTGTATCTGTATTTATTTTTACAGTACTCTACTACAGTACTTTTTTATTCTAACATAAAATGGCTGTGAAGACATCAACTGTATTCTATACAAATACAGTACTGAACATTATTAAAAGATTAATTGTTGCATCAACTTTGTTCACAATACTGTAATACACAACTCTTCTAAATACAGTATGCAGTACAATTACAGGTACAGTATATACAGTATTGTACAAAATGACATCTTATGCAAACAATTTAAAGTACAGTACTGTATAGTGTGTGTTGTTTTTTAATCCAGTCCAGTCCAGTACTGTACTTTAAAATGTTTGTAGCTGCAGTTGGAGTTAGTTTACATAGATTACTTTTTAATCAAGTCCAATACTGTACTTTAAAATGTTTGTACTTTACTGTTGCTGCAGAGGCTTTGCTTGATGGTCTGGATACAGAATGACCTGGAACAGGCCAGCGTGCACTAAAACGGCAAAATACAGTAGTTAGTCATCATAAATAATGATAGTAAAACATTCAACTGTACTGTAAAATAATGTACAGTACTGTATTAAAAAAAGTATTGTACAGTATTTAAGCTGTACATACTCTTATACAGTACAGCATACAGATAGTGTACTACAGTTACTGTCTACTGTATGTTTTTACTGTACATACTCTTATACAATACAGCATACAGATAGTGTACTACAGTTACTGTCTACTGTATGTTTTTACTGTACATACTCTTATACAGTACAGCATACAGATAGTGTACTACAGTTACTGTCTACTGTATGTTTTTACTGTACATACTCTTATACAATACAGCATACAGATAGTGTACTACAGTTACTGTCTACTGTATGTTTTTACTGTACATACTCTTATACAGCATACAGATAGTGTACTACAGTTACTGTCTACTGTATGTTTTTACTGTACATACTCTTATACAGCATACAGATAGTGTACTACAGTTACTGTCTACTGTATGTTTTTACTGTACATACTCTTATACAATACAGCATACAGATAGTGTACTACAGTTACTGTCTACTGTATGTTTTTACTGTGCATACTCTTATACAGTACAGCATACAGATGATGTACTACAGTTACTGTCTACTGTATGTTTTTACTGTACATACTCTTATACAGTACAGCATACAGATAGTGTACTACAGTTACTGTCTACTGTATGTTTTTACTGTACATACTCTTATACAATACAGCATACAGATAGTGTACTACAGTTACTGTCTACTGTATGTTTTTACTGTACATACTCTTATACAATACAGCATACAGATAGTGTACTACAGTTACTGTCTACTGTATGTTTTTACTGTACATACTCTTATACAGCATACAGATAGTGTACTACAGTTACTGTCTACTGTATGTTTTTACTGTACATACTCTTATACAGCATACAGATAGTGTACTACAGTTACTGTCTACTGTATGTTTTTACTGTACATACTCTTATACAGCATACAGATAGTGTACTACAGTTACTGTCTACTGTATGTTTTTACTGTACATACTCTTATACAATACAGCATACAGATGGTGTACTACAGTTACTGTCTACTGTATGTTTTTACTGTACATACTCTTATACAGCATACAGATAGTGTACTACAGTTACTGTCTACTGTATGTTTTTACTGTACATACTCTTATACAGCATACAGATAGTGTACTACAGTTACTGTCTACTGTATGTTTTTACTGTACATACTCTTATACAATACAGCATACAGATAGTGTACTACAGTTACTGTCTACTGTATGTTTTTACTGTGCATACTCTTATACAGTACAGCATACAGATAGTGTACTACAGTTACTGTCTACTGTATGTTTTTACTGTACATACTCTTATACAGTACAGCATACAGATAGTGTACTACAGTTACTGTCTACTGTATGTTTTTACTGTACATACTCTTATACAGTACAGCATACAGATAGTGTACTACAGTTACTGTCTACTGTATGTTTTTACTGTACATACTCTTATACAGTACAGCATACAGATAGTGTACTACAGTTACTGTCTACTGTATGTTTTTACTGTACATACTCTTATACAGCATACAGATAGTGTACTACAGTTACTGTCTACTGTATGTTTTTACTGTACATACTCTTATACAGCATACAGATAGTGTACTACAGTTACTGTCTACTGTATGTTTTTACTGTGCATACTCTTATACAGTGCAGCATACAGATGGTGTACTACAGTTACTAATCTGTTAAAATCTGACAGCGCTCAACCTTGTGTCTGTAGCTCCTAGTATGCCATCAACAGCTGTTTTATTGTAATTTATTTTGTGATTAAGATTGTATATTGTTGTGGTTTTTAACCATAATTGTATTGTTTTTTATATAGATATATGCATATTTTATTGTTAATTTTAAGTGGATCCACTTTTGTATCTTGTTTGTATATTTTAGCTATAAGTAGCTTATAAAATATTTTATATACCCCTATAGAATTTCAATATATTTTTTATTTAAATAATCTTGTCACTACTAGTGTCTTAGCCTTTTAGGAGGCGCTCTGTGTATGTATTTATTTTTGTACTACAGTTACTGTCTACTGTATGTTTTTACTGTACATACTCTTATACAGTACAGCATACAGATAGTGTACTACAGTTACTGTCTACTGTATATTTTTACTGTACATACTCTTATACAGTGCAGCATACAGATAGTGTACTACAGTTACTGTCTACTGTATGTTTTTACTGTACATACTCTTATACAGTACAGCATACAGATAGTGTACTACAGTTACTGTCTACTGTATATTTTTACCGGACATACTCTTATACAGTGCAGCATACAGATAGTGTACTACAGTTACTGTCTACTGTATGTTTTTACTGTACATACTCTTATACAGTACAGCATACAGATAGTGTACTACAGTTACTGTCTACTGTATATTTTTACTGTACATACTCATATACAGTACAGCATACAGACAGTGTACTAAAGTTACTGTCTACTGTATGTTTTTACTGTACATACTCTTATACAGTACAGCATACAGATAGTGTACTACAGTTACTGTCTACTGTGTGTTTTTACTGTACATACTCTTATACAGTACAGCATACAGATGATGTACTACAGTTACTGTCTACTGTATGTTTTTACTGTGCATACTCTTATACAGTGCAGTATACAGATAGTGTACTACAGTTACTGTCTACTGTATGTGTTTACTGTACATACTCTTATACAGTACAGCATACAGATAGTGTACTACAGTTACTGTCTACTGTATATTTTTACTGTACATACTCATATACAGTGCAGCATACAGAGGGTGTACTACAGTTACTGTCTACTGTGTGTTTTTACTGTACATACTCTTATACAGTACAGCATACAGATAGTGTACTACAGTTACTGTCTACTGTGTGTTTTTACTGTACATACTCATATACAGTGCAGCATACAGATGGTGTACTACAGTTACTGTCTACTGTGTGTTTTTACTGTACATACTCTTATACAGTACAGCATACAGATAGTGTACTACAGTTACTGTCTACTGTGTGTTTTTACTGTACATACTCTTATACAGTACAGCATACAGATGGTGTACTACAGTTACTGTCTACTGTGTGTTTTTACTGTACATACTCTTATACAGTACAGCATTCAGATGGTGTACTAGAGTTACTGTCTACTGTGTGTTTTTACTGTACATACTCTTATACAGTACAGCATACAGATAGTGTACTACAGTTACTGTCTACTGTGTGTTTTTACTGTACATACTCTTATACAGTACAGCATACAAATAGTGTACTACAGTTACTGTCTACTGTGTGTTTTTACTGTACATACTCTTGTACAGCATACAGATAGTTTACTACAGTTACTGTCTACTGTGTGTTTTTACTGTACATACTCTTATACAGTACAGCATACAGATAGTGCACTACAGTTACTGTATACTGTATGTTTTTACTGTACATACTCTTATACAGTACAGCATACAGATAGTGCACTACAGTTACTGTATACTGTATGTTTTTACTGTACATACCTTTATTGGTTTACTTGTCCCCACAGTCCCAATAATGTTGCCTGTTTTCTTGGGGCATTGGTTATCCTTTTTTCAATCCAATGTCTAGTGGATGTTATTGGTTCTAGAAGCTCCGGGCAGTTATTAAATAATGCAAACTCTTGCAACTGGTGAACTTTATCTAGAGCATCTCGGTAACTTTTGATCGATGGCTCACTGGCAATTTCTGTGGTTTCAGCACTTTCATAGTCATCCATGTTCTCATCACTGTCTTTTTGTTGATCTAAAAGTTCCACGGCTCTTGTAAATGTCCTTTCCGCTGCAAGTTCTTTGTCTGTCAATATAACAGTCTATTTCACTGTCAACAAGACCTCCTTGCTAAAATAATGAACGAATTTCATTGGTTTCTTCTACAGCCACCTGTATTATTTCTGGCAGTTCTTCACTATTGTTCCTGTTGGAATTAGAGAAACCAGCTTTTACAAAGCACTTGCAAATGGTATCTGCAGCAATAGCCTTGCATGCCAAAGAAATCCAGTTGACAGCATTAAGGACTGTTATTGACTGTTATGGCAAGCTGGTGTACATTCTGTGTGTTAGAAATGTTCGCTACCAAGGACTGTAGCAATAATTTTCTATAATGCGTCTTCATGGTGTAGATAAGACCTTGGTCCATTGGCTGTGTTACACTTGTTGTGTTTGCCGGGAAGTTTCAGATGCGGATTGCAGGTAGCGTTATCCAAAAACAGGATGACTTTATGACCTTTTGGTCAAAACTACTGAGCCATTCAGATATTATTTCTGATGTCATTCAGGCTTTTTTATTTGCATGCCAAATAACAGGCAGCTGTGTAGTGTCTAAGTTCTTGAAGCAACGTGGCTTTGCTGCCTTACCAATCACAAGAGGCTTGTCCAATCTCCTGTCCATTTTTCCACAGAGGAACATTGTCAATCTTTCCTAGGATAACTTTCCTCCGTGTACTTTATCGCATTTAACAGCCAGAGTTTTTGAAGGTAACAACCTAAAGAATAGGCCAGTTTCATCTCCATTGTAGCGTATGGTTCCTTTGCTTGATCTACATCCTTCGCTTCTCCGCATATTTCATTCCATACAATGCAATGTCTCCTTTTAAAACTTTCCAACCAGCCATTAGATGCCTTAAAAGCTATTTTGCCTAATTCTTTGGCTAGTTCGAGGGCTCTTGTTTGCAGTATAGGAACAAAAATTGGTAAATTTTTTAGAGCGTGCGGCTACAAACCATTCCCACAGGAGCTTGTTTAGCTCTTCATTTCCAGTTGCCTTTGCTTTCCTCTTCACTTCGCCATTGCCAACTAATCATTCTTCAATGATTTTCTCTTTATTTTTGATAGCTTCATAAATTTGCATTTTGCCGCACTTACATTTCTCAACGCATTGTTTTACAGACAACTTATCTTTTGTATAGGCCTCAATCACTTTCGCAGTGAGAGTAAGAGTGTTGCACTTTTTAGGAGCTATTCTGTGTCCCACACCTCTTCGGTTTCAGCGTCCTTCCCACACCCCTTCGGTTTTAGCGTCTGTTCCCACACCCCTTCCGTTTCAGCGTCTGTTCCGTCATTTCAGCGTTGCCACACCCATTCCGTGTTACATTTTCTGTCTTATCCAGGTAACTGAACATAAAGTACACGCACTTAACACTGGGACCGCGTTCCGTTTCCGCGTCGGACAGGTTCCGGCTTATCCAGGTGGTTAAAAAATATAAGTATAACACAAAGCGCTGGGACTGTGGAATATTTCCGACATGGACAGGTTTCCGTGTTATACATAGTCCGTTTTGGACAGTTTTCACTGAATGTATATGTATATATGTATATACAGTATATATATATATATATATATATATATACTCATACATACATACACACACACACACATATACACTAACATACACACACACACACACACACACACATATATATATATATATATATACAGTATACACACACACACTTAAATACATACAGTACTTACATACACACACACACACACACACACACACACACACACACACACACACACACACACACACACACACACACCAGTGTTATGCTTGTCAATCCTGAAACCTGAACTTCCAGTTTTCATGGGAACTGGGAAACCCACAGATAAATTACAGGAAAAAGGGACAAAATAAATGCCATTATGTTGTTTTACTACACATTTTATATTACAATCTCATAGTGCTTCATTTCTTATTAAGGGTTGACACATATTTCCCTAGCACAGCAGAGGATTTTAGCATTATTGCTTTATGTTCTATTAAGATATTTTAATCCTGCTTTGATTTGGTTATGTTTCTTTAAAGGAAAATAAAACACACATTTTTCTTTCATGATTTAGAAAGTGCATGCAATTTTAAGTAACTTTCTAATTTACTTCTATTATCTAATTTGCTTTATTCTCTTGATATCCTTTGCTGAAAAGCATATCTATATAGGCTCAGTAGCTGCTGATTGGAGGCTGCACATAGCTGCCTCGTGTGATTGAATCACCCATGTGCATTGCTATTTCTTCAACAAAGGATATCTAAAGAATGAAGCAAACTAGATAATAGAATGAAAGTGGAATGTTGCTTAAAACTGTATTCTCTTTCTGAATAATAAAGAAACATCTTGGGTTTAATGTCCCTTTAAAACTGGTTTCATAGTTTGTGAAGGCTGATTAGAATGGGCACCTTGTCTGCTTTTTAGCCCTACGTAAACCTACAGACAAAAGGGTCAGGCTTTAAGCAAATCAAAGCCATTACCTGATTTCATGCAATTACCGCTACATTCTTCAGATGTTTGCATTCAGCCTGACCATGAAGGGCTCCAAAATGGCAAAATGTGAGGATGAAAATAGCAGTCTAATGTAATGTGCAGCTTGTCAGCCGGCTGAGAGGTGGGTCAAGTAGCCCTCTAGAAACTGCCAGTTTTCACATCTGAAGAGGACAAATTATATGTGCGAGGATTTGTCTTGTACTGACAGATGTGTTCTTGCTAGTTTTGTTGCTGGCTACGCAAGCTGCTATAGGGTTAAGAGACTGCATATATTTCACTTTAAGATCGCACTTGTGGTTGCTTAATTGACCGTATTAAACCAGTGACAAACCGTTAGCTGGTCCAGCGCTACTGTACCTTACTTCAGTGTGTTAGGGCTTCACTATTCCTTTAAAAGGACACAAACACATTGCAATTACAAGACATTTGTGTAGTTTTGCAATACATTTGCATACTAACTAAGCGTGAAAACTGTCTGAATACATTAACACCTTGTTTGCTGCAATTGGTTTTCAATGGTCAGTCCTTACCTACACCATCAACCTTTACTTATTGGCAGTTATATAGTATGGTTAGGATTGTGATGTCACAGGGTGCAAGATGGCAGGGCCAGAGCTGCACCTAACGACTCCTATAAATTATTAAAGGGATCTGAAAGCCCAAATTTCTTTCATGTAATTGGCAAGAGTCCATGAGCTAGTGACGTATGGGATATACAATCCTACCAGGAGGGGCAAAGTTTCCCAAACCTCAAAATGCCTATAAATACACCCCTCACCACACCCACAATTCAGTTTTACAAACTTTGCCTCCTATGGAGATGGTGAAGTAAGTTTGTGCTTGATTTTCTTTTGTGATATGCGCTTCTCAGCATTTTAAAGCCCGATTTCTCTCAGAGTACAGTGAATGTCAGAGGGATGTGAAGGGAGTATCACCTATTGATTCTATGGTTTTCCTCACGGGAGATCTTTTCAAAGGTTCTCTGTTATCGGTCGTAGAGATTCATCTCCTACCTCCCTTTTCAGATCGACGATATACTCTCATATTCCATTACCTCTACTGTTACTGTTTCAGTATTGGAGAGTGTAGCCAAAGCGCCTGACCTAACGGAGGCTGGGTCTAAAATATGAAATATGAAAGTGTGACCATAAAATTAAATGGATTTATACATAAAATTCATAAAATTTTACATATTATTTATTCTGGTGTTGAGCATAATATACTACTGGGTTAACAGAGCATATACATAAACATGAACATAAAAATAAAACCATGGATCCATGTGCTTAATACAATGTTTAAAACAAATTTGACAACAATTGTTCAAATATCAGACAATGCTTGACAACAGTAGCAATAAACTACTAATGAATGGATTTCTTCCTTATATAACGAGTGAAATGAAATCATTCCATAGTGTGATCATCCTGCTGGATATCCAAATAGATGATACATTTAAAAATGAATGAGTGCTGCTGATCTGTGTGATGCTGATCTGTGTTAGAAATGGGTTATCACTATTAACACAATTGGTCCAAGAAAAAAAGAGGTGAAAAAATGGTGGAAAAAATTGTGGTGAAAAAATATGGTGGGAAAAATTATTATGTGTGGAATGTCCTGCAACTTAGTGCTCCAGTGAAGGAGATGTTTCCAAAAGTCTAAATCTAAAAAATGAACAGTGTCAATGATATTCCCTTAATTGCCCAATATGATGTGAGTCACTAGGGCAGCATGGTACCACTGGAGATTTAATGAACAGTTCCCCCTCTTGATAAAGGCCTTTGAGAGGCCGAAACGCGTTGACACTGGTAAGCCTAATTCCATTAACAAATTTTATCTTGAGATTTATTATCTATTTGGATATCCAGCAGGATAATCACACTGTATCTAAGTCTAGAATCACATGGTATCTAAGTCTAGATTACTATCTCTTTCTTTCCAAGGTAACAATTTATTTGGTTCTCAGTTGGATTCGATTATTTCAACTGTCAATGGGGGGAAGGGAGTTTCTTTTCCTCAGGATAAAAGACCTAAGGGTAAATCTAAAGCTTCTAATCATTTTTGACAGAATAAGGAACAGAAAGCCAATCCTTCCCCCAAAGAATCTGGTTCCAATTGGAAACCTTCTTCAAGTTGGAATGAATCCAAGCCTTTTAAAAAAACAAAGCCAGTCCCCAAGTCTGCATGAAGGTATGGCCCTCATTCCAGCTCAGCTGGTGGGGGGCAGATTAATTTTTTTCAAAAATATTTGGGCAGATTCTGTTCAAAATCAGTGGATTCAGAGTATTGTCTCTCAAGGGTATCGAATAGGATTCAGAGTAAGACCTCCTGTGAGAAGATTTTTTCTCTCACACTTTCCAGCAAATCCAGTGAAGGCTTAGGCTTTTCTGAAGTGTGTTTCAGATCTAGAGCTTTCAGGGGTAATCATACCAGTTCCCTCGGTGCCCTACTCTCTGTAATCAGAGAACAGGGTATTGTGGTGTTTCCTTATTTGGACAATATCTTGGTACTAGCTCAGTCTTTACATTCTGCCGAATCTCACACGAATCAACTAGTGTTGTTTCTTCAAAGACGTGGTTGGAGGGTCAATTTACGAAAAAGTTCCTTGATTCTTCAGACAAGGGTTTTTAGGTTTCCAGATAGATTCAGTGTCCATGACTCTGTCTTTAACAGACAAGAGACAAATAAAATTGATTTCAGCTTGTCGAAACCTTCAGTCTCAATCATTCCCTTCAGTGGCTATGTGCATGGAAGTTTTACGTCTCATGACTGCAGCATCGGGCACCATTCCCTTTGCTTGTTTTCATATGAAACCTCTTCAGCTTTGTATGCAGAATCAATGGTGCAGGGCTTATACAAGGATATCAGAATTAATATCCTTAAATCCCAATGATTGACTCTCTCTAACTTGGTGGTTAAATCACAATCGTATAGCTCAAGTGGCCTCTTTTGTTCGTCCAACCTGGACTGTAATCACAACTGATGCAACTCTTTCAGGTTGGGGAGCTGTCTGGGAATCTCTGACAGCACAATGGGTTTGGAAATCTCAAGAGGCGAGGTTACCAATCAATATGTTAGAACTCCGTGCTATTTTCAGGGCTCTTCAGGTTTGGCCTCTGTTGAAGAGAGAACCATTCATTTGTTTTCAGACAGACAATATCACAACTGTGGCATATGTCACTTATCAGGGTGGGACTCACAGTCCCCTAGCTATGAAAGAAGTATCTTGGATACTTTCTTGGGTGGAATCCAGCTCTTGTCTATTTTCTGTGGTACATATCCCAGGTGTAGACAATTGGGAAGCGGATTATCTCAGCTGTCAGACTTTACATCCGGGGAGTGGTCTCTACATCCAGATGTATTTTTTCAGATTGTTCAGATGTGGGGTCTTCCAGAAATAGATCTGATGGCTTCCCATCTAAACAAGAAACTACCCAGGTACTTGTCCAGGTCCAGGGATTCTCAGGCAGAGTTGGTGGATGTGTTAGCAGTTCCTTGGTTTTACCAACCTACTTATATCTTCCCGCCTCTAGTTCTTCTTCCAAGAGTGATCTCCAGGATCATCATGGAACAATTGTTTGTGTTTCTGGTAGCACCAGCATGGTCTCACAGGTTTTGGTATGCGGATCTTGTCCGGATGTCAAGTTGCCAACCTTGGCCACTTCCTTTAAGACCAGACCTTCTGTCTCAAGGACCGTTTTTCCATCAAGATCTCAAATCGTTAAATTTGAAGGTATGGAAATTGAACGCTTAGTGCTTAGTCATAGAGGTTTCTCTCTCTGATTGATACTATGTTACAGGCTCGTAAATCTGTTTCTAGGAAGATTTATTATTGAGTTTGGAAAACGTATATTTCATGGTGTTCTTCTCATAAATTCTCCTGGCATTCTTTTAGAATTCCTAGAATTTTACAGTTTCTTCAGGATGGTTTGGATAAAGGTTTGTCTGCAAGTTCATTGAAGGGACAAATCTCTGCTCTTTCTGTTTTATTTCACAGAAAGATTGCTTAGCTTCCTGATATTCACTGTTTTTGCAGACTTTGGTCTGTATCAAGCCTGTCATTAAATCAATCTCTCCTTCTTGGAGTCTTAATTTGGTTTTGAAGGCTTTACAGGCTCCTCCTTTTGAGCCTATGCATTCTTTGGATATTGAACTACTTTCTTGGAAAGTGTTGTTACTTTTGGCTATCTCTTATGCTAGAAGAGTTTCCGAGTTATCTGCTCTTTCTCGTGAGTCTCCTTTTCTGATTTTCCATCAGGATAAGGCAGTTTTGCGGACTTAATTTAAGTTTTTACCTAAAGTTGTGAATTCTAACAACATTAATAGGGAAATTGTAGTTCCCTCTTTGTGTCCTAATCCTAAGAATTCTTTGGAGAGATCCTTACATTCTCTGGATGTTGTAAGAGCTTGGAAATATTATGTTGAAGCTACTAAAGATTTCAGGAAGACTTCTAGTCTATTTGTTGTTGTCTTTTCTGGTCCTAGGAAAGGTCAGAAAGCTTCTGCCATTTCTTTGGCATCCTGGTTAAAGCTTTTGATTCAGGCTTATTTGGAGTCGGGTCAGGCCCCGCCTCAGAGAATCACAGCTCATTCTACTAGATCAGTTTCCACTTTGTGGGCTTTCAAGAATGAAGCTTAAGTTGATCAGATTTGCAAAGCAGCAACTTGGTCTTCTTTGCATACATTTACTAAATTCTACTGTTTTGATGTATTTGCCGCTTCGGAAGCAGTTTTTGGTAGAAAAGTTCTTCAGGCAGCTGTTTCAGTTTAATTCCTCTGCTTATGTTTTAAGTTTTTTTTTTTTTAAACTTATTTTTTTGGATGTGGATTTAATTTTTTCAGCTGAAAATAGCTGCTTATTTTTATCCCACCCTCTCTAGAGACTCTTCTGTGGAGTACCACATCTTGGGTATTACTATCACATATGTCACTAGTTCATTGACTCTTGCCAATTACATGAAAGAAAACTATAATTTATGTAAGAACTTACCTGATAAATTAATTTCTTTCATATTGGCAAGATTTCATGAGACCCACCCTTTTTTATGGTGGTTATGTTTTTTTGTATAAAGCACAATTATATTTCCAGTTCCTTTTTTTTATGCTTTTTACTCCTTTTTCTATCACCCCACTACTTGGCTATTCGTTAAACTGAATTGTGGGTGTGGTGAGGGGTGTATTTATAGGCATTTTGAGGTTTGGGAAACTTTGCCCCTCCTGTTAGGATTGTATATCTTAAAAAACTTTCCAATTTACTTCTGTTATCTAATTTGCTTCATTCTCTTAGTATCCTTTGTTGAAAAAGTAAACCTATGTAGGCTCAGGAACTGGGAGCTAGCTGCTGATTGTTGGCTGCACATATATGCCTCCTGTTGTTTGGCTTATGTGTTCAGCTAGCTCCCAGTAGCGCATTGTTGCTCCTTCAATAAAAGATATTACGAGAATGAAGCAAAACTGATAATAGAAGTAAATTGGATAATTGTTTGCTCTCTCTGCTTTATTAAAGAAATAATTTAATGTCCCTTTAAAATAAGAGAACGTCTCTGAAGCTGAAACATCAGCATGGTGCCTAGTAACGCTGCTACTGTACCTGTTCGCAGCAGGTTCATGTCTCTTTAATTGCTTTATCACATGTGAAATACAAAAGTCGGGCAGTTACTGTATGAAAAAACATTTTTTTTTAGTTTTGACTGCAGAGATGCACTTTGGGTATTTATTGCTTTGATGAATATCAAGTTAAATAGTGAAGTGACCTGATAGCGATGCTTCCGCGTGTCCCATTCCGTCAGATACGGCCTCCTGCAATGTGCAGTCTATATTATCTGCTCTCATTGGGGCCACTACATTCACGCATTTGCTAGTAATTGCACCTGCTTCATAGTGGGCTATTTTTCTTTTCCTTCCTGCTGCCAGCAATTCAGACTAATGATGGGATTATAAAATGCTTTGTCTGCTGTCTAAAAAAATATATATAATATATACACATCCTTCTGAGTGCTTACCAGTTCTGCGTCCTTTCTTCTGACAGGTTATAATCACTTTACAGTCCCCGTTTTCTGGAGTAGTCGTTCATCACCTTTTGTACTGTTACTTTGAAATACACAGAATTATCAATAATCCTTTTCCTTGTGCTGATTACTGGAGTTCAGTGTAGACCTTTGCTTCCCTCCTAGGGGATACACTTGTGATAATGCCAGAGCAGGGTGTTGCTCGGGACTGAGCGGGTTATTATTTGATATATACTATCATTTCTAAAACACCATCCAACCATTTTTTCCGATAGATTAGTGCAGATGTGTACTGCAGAAACTTCCGAATGGGGTAATATGAACCACAGGATATCAGATTGCTCTAAGAAGATTTTAGTTTTATTTTACAATAAATATTATTATCTGTAATGTGCCAATGGCTTTAGTAGCGCTATACAGGAGGGTACAAAGAAATAAAGACAGAGAAGACAGCTGGGTATCTATAATCACTTAGATTGTAAGCTCTCCAGGGAACAGGACCCTGTAATCTATCCATACTAATATGTGCAGAATTTCTCTTTTGTGGTGTTGGGTCAGAGATCTTGGAATCTTCATGCAGTGCAAATACTTGTTTTGTATTGTTATCGTTTGCTAATTCTCTAACAATACATTAGATACATAATTATTGGTGTCATGTGTAAGTCACAATGTTTTTAATACTTAGAATTACTTTGTATCATTAGAGTCATTGTGTAGCCTCCGTCGTTAGTTTATATGCTGAGGCCCAAGCAAAATATCTGCCCGAGCCATTGTCTCTCAGTGATCAGGTCATATCCTGGGGACTTGGAATGAATAACACATTCCAGAAAAACTACATCATCTCTAACCAACACCCCCCCCTCCCCATTTACAGAAATTACCTCATAAATTCTCCGTCCCACTGCAGCAAATACCAAAGGAATGAATAAGGAATGCAGTTCTATCCCAAACAGGGCTGAGATGGTCTCCTCATCTGAACTGCAGTCTACAGAGATAGGGATGGAGCACAGTTTTCTGTTCTGTCTTTAACTGCACCCAAACTTTCACGACCAGATGAGATGGCTAAACGCCAACAAAAGCTCGTTAACACGTTTTTATACTAACCATTTGCATAGCCAGGCACTTTCTGTGACTGGCAGGAAAGGGTTAAGCTATCTGTTTAATGTAAATAGCAGCACAGCTCCTAGATGTGTGCGTTACTCATTTTTCCAGAGTTTGATATCAATTTAGGAGCCAGATGTCTAAGGGGCAATAAGAACATTAGTGCAATGCTTGACAAATCTGTTTAAAAATTAGGAGCCATCAAGAATATTTAGGAGCCAGACAGTGGGATTTGTACATAAATATATGGAGAATAGCCCAAAAAAGTTAGGAGCCAGTGGCTCCCGTGCTCCGATTTTGTCAAGCCCTGCATTTGTGTATGTATAAATAAGGATTAATACTCGGACGTAATGCAGTGAAGCTTTCCATGTTCTTTAATCTGTAATATCCCAGTCAATGCCTTGAAATCCTAATCTAGAGGGTTGAATAATTACAGAAAGTTACATCTTTTAACATTTCAGTTAGCGAACTTGACAGGCCTGAAATTGGGGCTGATTTCTAGCCTAGACAGGCTAAGTGTGCCAGTGCACTGGAGGTAGTAACAGCA
Source organism: Bombina bombina (assembly GCF_027579735.1). Lineage (NCBI taxonomy): Eukaryota > Metazoa > Chordata > Amphibia > Anura > Bombinatoridae > Bombina > Bombina bombina. The sequence goes on from NC_069510.1 coordinate 129,940,823, forward strand.
GACATATACATGCCTCTTCTGCTCTAGCTGTATTTCTCCAGAGGTACAGCAGCACCATCATACTTTACAATCCTTTATTAGGTCCCAGCAAGAAAAGCACAATGACAACGTTTCAGGTTAACTTACCCTTAATCATGTACATGATTAAGGGCAAGTAAGCCAGAAACATTCATGAATATGATTAAGGGCAAGTAAGCCTGAAACGTTCATGAACATGATTAAGGACAAGTAAGCCTGAAATGTTCATGAACATGATTAAGGGCAAGTAAGCCTGAAACGTTCATGAACATGATTAAGGGCAAGTAAGCCTGAAATGTTCATGAACATGATTAAGAGCAAGTAAGCCTGAAATGTTCATGAACATGATTAAGGGCAAGTAAGCCTGAAACGTTCATGAACATGATTAAGGGCAAGTAAGCCCGAAACGTTGTCGTTGTGCTTTGCTTCCTGGGACCTAATAAAGGATTTTAAAGTATGATGGTGCTACTTGCACCTCTTTGGAGGATGTGATATGAGGAGCCAGAAGCAGCGGCTCTAACAGCTTGCACGTCAGGATAACACACAAGTGCTGGTAAAGACTTTATTGTTTGTAGCTGTATTTCTGCAAGGCAAACAGTACAACATATCTGTTCTAGAAGGAGGTGGCTTCTAATCCATATCTGCAAACCCTTGTTTGTTGCTCTTAAAGGGACATGGAGGCAAGAATTAAACGTTAAACTTTTGTGATATAAATAGAGTGAGAACCTCAATAAGACTATACTAAGGTATGTTGAGGAGCGTGCATGTGTCTTTATAACTATATGGCAGCTCTGTTGGAATCATGCCAATTTAATTTTGTCTTTCACAGCGTTCCTTTAACACAGGGGTTTTCAAAGTCTTAGGCAGTAGGTTTTTCCTCTTACGGAATTGACAAGACAGCCCCTCCCCCCATAATAGATGTTACTTTATTTTTTTTCTCTCTAAAGAAAATTGTAATATTTAGTTTTAGTTTTAATTGGGGGAATTTACATTTGACTCAGGGTTCATACACAGCTCTCAAACGTGTTTTCATTTGCACTTTGTTACTCCTGTGTTAAATGCAAGTTACAGATCAAGACGAGATGCAATGCATCGTCTGAGCGATTACAACCTCAGTTCTTCCACCTCCATCCTGCTCTTTACCTTATTCCACTATGACATGGCAAGTGTCATTGTTGTGGCTATTAAGAACCATCCTTTCTTGTTTCCATAGGACAGTGGGAAGTGTCACTGCTCCCGTGCCTCCCCTTATATTCTCTAGCGCCCCCTAGGGAGGTCAGCGCCACACTTTAAAGGGACATGAAACCCCAAATTTTTCTTTCATGATTGAGATGGAAGTAAATCGGAAAGTTGTTTACCAATAGCATGATGCATATATATGCAGCCACCAATCAGCAGCTCCTGAGCCGACCTAAGTATGCTTTTCAACAAAGCACACCAAGAAAATGAAACAAATTAGATAATAGAAGTAAATTGGAAAGTTGTTCAAAATGACATGCTCTATCTGAATCATAAAAGAGCAAGATTGGGTTTCATGTCCCTTTAACCTTTTTATATGCAGGTTATATTTGTGTAATATTCTGGAATATTGAGGCAAGCAAATGAAACAGAGGTCCAGGTTCACTGAGGTTTGAGAGGTCTCTTGTAGTAAAAATGCACAGAGAAGTCTGCTGGTTTATTTTATTTTCCAAAGCGATAGGTGAAAGCTAAGCACAGTTACCATAAATGTACCAAGTAAGCAGTTTAATAAAAGGAAACGTCCCCCTTATTGAATAGATAGCATTTGCAGACAACTAGTGAGCAAGTTACAAACCAAGTGGAATTTTCCTTTTATTAAACTGCTTGCTTGGTACATTTATGGTAACGGTGCTTAGGTTTCACCTCTCCCTGCGGAAAACTATAAACCAGCAGATTTCCCTCTGCACTTCCCCAAGTGATACATTGTTACCACGATAGTAATAATTTCTGGCTATTTGATACCTGTCAACGTTCCTAACAGTAAAGTGTTTTAAAGGGATATGAAGCCCAACATTTTCTTTCATGAATCAGATAGAGCAGCAAATCTAAACAACTTTCTAATTTACTTCTATTATCACGTTATTTGTTCTCTTGGTATCTTTTGTTGAAAAGCAGGAAGTTAAACTCAGGAGCGTGCACGTGTCTGGCGCACTATATGGCGTTCATTTGTAGGAGCACTAGATGGCAGCACTATTTCCTGCCGTGCAGTGCTCCAGGCGCCTACCTAGGTTTCTCTCTAACACAGAATATCATGGGAAGAAGGCAAATTTGATAATAGATGTAAATTGGAAACTTTTTTAAAATTGTATGATCTGTCTGATTCACAAAACACATTTTTGGGGGGATTTATATCCCTTTAACACCATCAGACTTTCTGCTGTCTTTTTCTTTAGCTAATAATGAGATTTAAATATTAATTCTTACTATTATATTTGTTATAAAAGGGTAATACATATTTTTGTGCTAATTTGTATTTTAGGCTCCCCCCCCCCTATAATTATCAATACAGTCGTTTCACTCGTCTTTTTGTGCAGCCTCAATAGCACTGAGCAATGCACCGAGAGACTTTGTATCAGGATTGTTTCCCAGTGACGTTATTGTAGGAATCCGTATAAAAATTCCTGCTGCAACCTAATTGAGAGAGATTCCAGAAGAACAAGTCTAACAGAAATATAAAAGCCTAGTATCATCTCTGGTGTCCTCTACTGAAAACCATCTCCTTTACAGACACCGGGAGTATTTCTGTGTTCAGCTAATGACTGCAGAACGCGCCCTCGCTTGCATAGAACACAACTAATTGCCTTGCCTTGTTAATTTACTTGTTTAATAGAAAAATAATTAATAAAGCACAAACCTTTCCTTTTTTATCTTTAAAAAGAAGCCTTAAACTTTTGTACATTTACAGAGCATGCAAACGACTGCTACGTACCCTACACGTCACTGGTCATTAAGGTTATTTTTTAGGTCATTGTAACGTGGGTCTTGCCGAGAGCGGTAGTACCAAGCTATTATGACCTCCCTTCTGGCTGCAGACCACGCTATTATGACCTCCCTTCCGGCTGCAGACCACGCTATTATGACCTCCCTTCTGGCTGCAGACCACGCTACTATGAACTCCCTTCTGGCTGCAGATCACGCTATTATGACATCCCTTCCAGCTGCAGACCATAATATAATGACCTCCCTTCTGGCTGCAGACCACGTTATTATGACCTCCCTTCTGGCTGCAGACCACGCTATTATGACCTCCTTTCCGGCTGCAGACCATTCTATTATGACCTCCCTTCCAGCTGCAGACCATAATATTATGACCTCCCTTCTGGCTGCAGACCATAATATTATGACCTCCCTTCTGGCTGCAGACCATGCTATTATGACCTCCCTTCCGGCTGCAGACCACGCTATTATGACCTCCCTTCCGGCTGCAGACCACGCTATTATGACCTCCCTTCCGGCTGCAGACCACGCTATTATGACCTCCCTTCCGGCTGCAGACCATGCTATTATGACCTCCCTTCCGGCTGCAGACCATGCTATTGTGACCTCCCTTCCGGCTGCAGACAACGCTATTATGACCTCCCTTCTGGCTGCAGACCACGCTATTATGACCTCCCTTCTGGCTGCAGACCATGCTATTATGACCTCCCTTCTGGCTGCAGACCACACTATTATGACCTCCCTTCTGGCTGCAGACCATAATATTATGACCTCACTTCTGGCTGCAGACCATGCTATTATGACCTCCCTTCTGACTGCAGACCATAATATTATGACCTCCCTTCCGGCTGCAGACCATGCTATTATGACCTCCCTTCTGGCTGCAGACCACGCTATTATGACCTATCTTCCGGCTGCAGACCATGCTATTATGACCTCCCTTCCGGCTGCAGACCACGCTATTATGACCTACCTTTCCGGCTGTAGACCACGCTATTATGACCTCCATTCCGGCTGCAGACCATGCTATTATGACCTCCCTTCCGGCTGCAGACCACGCTATTATGACCTCCCTTCTGGCTGCAGACCATGCTATTATGACCTCCCTTCCGGCTGCAGACCACGCTATTATGACCTCCATTCCGGCTGCAGACCATGCTATTATGACCTCCCTTCCGGCTGCAGACCACGCTATTATGACCTCCCTTCTGGCTGCAGACCACGTTATTATGACCTCCCTTCTGGCTGCAGACCACGCTATTATGACCTCCCTTCCGGCTGCAGACCACGCTATTATGACCTCCCTTCCGGCTGCAGACCACGCTATTATGACCTCCATTCCGGCTGCAGACCATGCTATTATGACCTCCCTTCCGGCTGCAGACCATGCTATTATGACCTCCATTCCGGCTGCAGACCATGCTATTATGACCTCCATTCCGGCTGCAGACCATGCTATTATGACCTCCATTCCGGCTGCAGACCATGCTATTATGACCTCCATTCCTGCTGCAGACCATGCTATTATGACCTCCATTCCGGCTGCAGACAATGCTATTATGACCTCTCTTTGGGCTGCCGGTTGCGAGACCGTGCTATAAAAAAAACAATTCCCATTCAAAGACCAGCAATGTATAGGGGAAGTGTCTGCTCTTCTTGTTTACCCAGCCCCTTTCAGTGGGTGTCCCAGACTAACCTCATCAACAGAGCTAAACTAGGAGCTTCTAAGAAATGTTTTAAAAGGTGTTATACTGGATTTTTATATCAGTATCTGTGCATATTCTTCTTTACAGAAGTGTCTATTACATTCAGTTATTAAAAAATTGGTGTATGCTGTCCCTTTAATCACAATGAAGCAACATTGCTTTTGACATTTATTTATTTTGTTATTGCTGTAAACATTAGACTTGTTCCACTTTACTTAGAGAGGGAGGGAGTATGCTACAAATAACCTGGATCAGCTACTTGCAGCACAGTGATTGCTTAGAGTAGTGCTCATGTTTATTTTTAGCTAACTTTCAATTTCATACTTGGCAACTGTATATTGATATGCAGTGCTGTGAAATAAAACACACTTATAGTACACACAAGAATAAATGTATATGTATGACCAAATGGGTGCAAGGTTCAAATGTAGATGAGACAAGCAATCCCAATGTAGCAAACAGTTAATTCCAATGTAGACTGCTAGCTACTGGCAGAATTTCTCCCAACTTCCCCAGATTTACAAGGCAATTTAAAAAATAAGTATGCTGCACTCCTTGTTAGCAAAACATGGAAGAACTTTATTCAGCCATTACAGCAACGTTTTTGGGGTCCTGCCCTATTGTCAAGCTGCTAATAAAATGAAAACACACACATCTATATATTCACAACCAATCCCTCAGGTACATGAGGGGGAGGGGCCTTGCCTCATAATACAAAAACTTTTTTTTAAACCCCAAACCAAGGACATGGGTGAAAGCTACATTAACCCGTTTAGGACCAGGCATTTCATACTAAAACTTCCCCAAAAGATCAGAACATTTTTATCATTTTTGCCATTACTAGATTTAAACAGAAATAGAGCCTTTTTATATTTAGCTATCAAAACTATATATTTCTCCAACATTGGTGTGTCCGGTCCACGGCGTCATCCTTACTTGTGGGATATTCTCTTCCAAAACAGGAAATGGCAAAGAGTCCCAGCAAAGCTGGTCACATGATCCCTCCTAGGCTCCGCCCACCCCAGTCATTCTCTTTGCCGTTGCACAGGCAACATCTCCACGGAGATGGTTAAGAGTTTTTTGGTGTTTAAATGTAGTTTTATTCTTCTATCAAGTGTTTGTTATTTTAAAATAGTGCTGGTATGTACTATTTACTCTGAAACAGAAAAGGATGAAGATTTCTGTTTGTAAGAGGAAGATGATTTTAGCAGACAGTAACTAAAATCGATTGCTGTTTCCACACAGGACTGTTGAGATGAAGTAACTTCAGTTGGGGGAAACAGTTAGCAGACTTTTCTGCTTAAGGTATGACTAGCCATATTTCTAACAAGACCATGTAATGCTGGAAGGCTGTCATTTCCCCTCATGGGGACCGGTAAGCCATTTTCTTAGTTAAACATAAAAGAATAAAGGGCTTCAAAAAGGGCTTAAAAACTGGTAGACATTTTTCTGGGCTAAAACGATTGCTTTACTGGATTCTAACTAATTATTGGTATTATAATCTTGGGGAACGTTTAGAAAAACGGCAGGCACTGTGTTGGACACCTTTTTCAGATGGGGGCCTTTCTAGTTATAGACAGAGCCTCATTTTCGCGCCATTAATGCGCAGTTGTTTTTGGAGAGCAAGGCATGCAGATGCATGTGTCAGGAGCTAAGAATCTCTGAAAAAGATTATAGAAGGCGTCATTTGGTATCGTATTCCCCTCTGGGCTTGGTTGGGTCTCAGCAAAGCATATAGCTGGGACTGTATAGGGGTTAAATGTAAAAACGGCTCCGGTTCCGTTAATTTAAGGGTTAAAGCTCTGAAATTTGGTGTGCAATACGTTTAATGCTTTAAGACTCTGTGGTGAAATTTTTTTCACATATTCAGTAATAAAGTGTTTTCAGTTTGAAATTTAAAGTGACAGTAACGGTTTTATTTTAAAATGTTTTTTGTGCTTTGTTGACAAGTTTAAGCCTGTTTAACATGTCTGTACCATCAGATAAGCTATGTTCTATATGTATGAAAGCCAATGTGTCTCCCCATTTAAATTTATGTGATAATTGTGCCATAGTGTCCAAACAAAGTAAGGACAGTAATGCCACAGATAATGATATTGCCCAAGATGATTCCTCAAATGAGGGGAGTAAACATGATACTACATCATCCCCTACTGTGTCTACACCAGTTATGCCCACACAGGAGGCCCCTAGTACATCTAGTGCGCCAATACTTATTACCATGCAACAATTAACGGCTGTAATGGATAACTCCATAGCAAATCTTTTATCCAAAATGCCTACTTATCAGAGAAAGCGCGATTGCTCTGTTTTAAACACTGAAGTGCAAGAGGACGCTGATGATAACTGTTCTGACATACCCTCACACCAATCTCAAGGGGCCATGAGGGAGGTTTTGTCTGATGGAGAAATTTCAGATTCAGGAAAAATTTCTCATCAAGCTGAACCTGATGTTGTGACATTTAAATTTAAATTAGAACATCTCCGCGCACTGCTTAAGGAGGTGTTATCTACTCTGGATGATTGTGACAATTTGGTCATTCCAGAGAAATTATGTAAGTTCCTAGAGGTTCCGGTGCCCCCCGATGCTTTTCCTATACCCAAGCGGGTGCCGGACATAGTAAATAAAGAGTGGGAAAGGCCCGGCATACCTTTTGTTCCCCCCCCTATATTTAAGAAATTATTTCCTATAGTCGACCCCAGAAAGGACTTATGGCAGACAGTCCCCAAGGTCGAGGGGGCGGTTTCTACTCTAAACAAACGCACTACTATTCCTATCGAAGATAGTTGTGCTTTCAAAGATCCTATGGATAAGAAATTAGAGGGTTTGCTTAAAAAGATTTTTGTACAGCAAGGTTACCTTTTACAACCAATTTCATGCATTGTTCCTGTCACTACGGCAGCGTGTTTCTGGTTCGAGGAACTAGAAAAATCGCTCAGTAAAGAATCTTCGTATGAGGAGGTTATGGACAGAGTTCAAGCACTTAAATTGGCTAACTCTTTTGTTTTAGATGCCGTTTTGCAATTAGCTAGATTAGCGGCGAAAAATTCAGGGTTTGCTATCGTGGCGCAAAGAGCTCTTTGGCTAAAGTCTTGGTCAGCGGATGTGTCTTCCAAGACAAAATTGCTTAACATTCCTTTCAAAGGTAAAACATTATTTGGACCTGATTTGAAAGAGATTATTTCAGACATCACTGGGGGAAAGGGCCACGCCCTCCCACAGGATAGGTCTTTTAAGGCTAAAAATAAGCCTAATTTTCGTCCCTTTCGCAGAAACGGACCAGTCTCTAATTCTGTATCCTCTAAGCAAGAGGGTAATACTTCACAACCCAAACCAGCCTGGAAACCAATGCAAGGCTGGAACAAGGGTAAGCAGGCCAAGAAGCCTACCACTGCTACCAAAACAGCATGAAGGGATAGCCCCCGATCCGGGACCGGATCTAGTGGGGGGCAGACTCTCTCTCTTTGCTCAGGCTTGGGCAAGAGATGTTCAGGATCCTTGGGCGCTAGAAATAGTTTCTCAAGGTTATCTCCTGGAATTCAAGGAACTACCCCCAAGGGGAAGGTTCCACAGGTCTCAATTATCTTCAAACCAAATAAAGAGACAGGCATTCTTACATTGTGTAGAAGACCTGTTAAAGATGGGAGTGATACATCCAGTTCCAATAAGAGAACAAGGAATGGGATTTTATTCCAATCTGTTCATAGTTCCCAAAAAAGAGGGAACATTCAGACCAATTTTGGATCTAAAGATCCTAAACAAATTTCTCAGGGTACCATCGTTCAAAATGGAAACTATTCGAACGATCCTACCTACTATCCAGGAAAATCAATTTATGACTACCGTGGATTTAAAGGATGCGTACCTACATATTCCTATCCACAAGGAACATCATCAGTTCCTAAGGTTCGCTTTTCTGGACAAGCATTACCAGTTTGTGGCACTTCCATTCGGATTAGCCACTGCTCCAAGGATTTTCACAAAGGTACTAGGGTCCCTTCTAGCGGTTCTAAGACCAAGGGGCATTGCAGTAGTACCTTACTTGGACGACATCCTGATTCAAGCGTCGTCCCTGTCAAAAGCAAAGGCTCATACGGACATCGTCCTAGCCTTTCTCAGATCTCACGGATGGAAGGTGAACAAAGAAAAAAGTTCTCTGTCCCCGTCAACAAGAGTTCCCTTCTTGGGAACAATAATAGATTCCTTAGAAATGAGGATTTTTCTGACAGAGGTCAGAAAATCAAAACTTCTAAGCTCTTGTCAAGTACTTCATTCTGTTCCTCGTCCTTCCATAGCGCAGTGCATGGAAGTAATAGGATTGATGGTTGCAACAATGGACATAGTTCTTTTTGCACAAATTCATCTAAGACCATTACAACTGTGCATGCTCAGACAGTGGAATGGGGATTATACAGACTTGTCTCCGACGATTCAAGTAGATCAAAAGACCAGAGATTCACTCCGTTGGTGGCTGACCCTGGACAATCTGTCACAGGGAATGAGCTTCCGCAGACCAGAGTGGGTCATTGTCACGACCGACGCCAGCCTAGTGGGCTGGGGCGCGGTCTGGGAATCCCTGAAAGCTCAGGGTCTATGGTCTCGGGAAGAGTCTCTTCTCCCGATAAACATTCTGGAACTGAGAGCGATATTCAATGCTCTCAGAGCTTGGCCTCAACTAGCAAAGGCCAAATTCATAAGGTTTCAGTCAGACAACATGACGACCGTTGCATATATCAATCATCAGGGGGGAACAAGGAGTTCCCTGGCGATGAAAGAAGTGACCAAGATAATTCAATGGGCGGAGGATCACTCCTGCCACTTGTCTGCGATCCACATCCCAGGAGTGGAAAATTGGGAAGCGGATTTTCTGAGTCGTCAGACATTCCATCCGGGGGAGTGGGAACTTCATCCGGAAATCTTTGCCCAAATAACTCAATTATGGGGCATTCCAGACATGGATCTGATGGCGTCTCGTCAGAACTTCAAGGTTCCTTGCTACGGGTCCAGATCCAGGGATCCCAAGGCGACTCTAGTAGATGCACTAGTAGCACCTTGGACTTTCAACCTAGCTTATGTATTCCCACCGTTTCCTCTCATCCCCAGGCTGGTAGCCAGGATCAATCAGGAGAGGGCCTCGGTGATCTTGATAGCTCCTGCGTGGCCACGCAGGACTTGGTATGCAGACCTGGTGAATATGTCATCGGCTCCACCATGGAAGCTACCTTTGAGACAGGACCTTCTTGTTCAGGGTCCATTCGAACATCCGAATCTGGTTTCCCTCCAACTGACGGCTTGGAGATTGAACGCTTGATTTTTTCAAAGCGTGGGTTTTCAGATTCTGTAATAGATACTCTGATTCAGGCTAGAAAGCCTGTAACTAGAAAAATTTACCATAAAATATGGAAAAAATATATCTGTTGGTGTGAATCTAAAGGATTCCCATGGAACAAGATAAAAAATCCTAAGATTCTATCCTTTCTACAAGAAGGTTTGGAGAAAGGATTATCTGCAAGTTCTCTGAAGGGACAGATCTCTGCTTTATCTGTTTTACTTCACAAAAGACTGGCAGCTGTGCCAGATGTTCAAGCATTTGTTCAGGCTCTGGTTAGTTTCAAGCCTGTTTACAGACCTTTGACTCCTCCCTGGAGTCTAAATCTAGTTCTTTCAGTTCTTCAAGGGGTTCCGTTTGAACCCTTACATTCCGTAGATATTAAGTTATTATCTTGGAAAGTTTTGTTTTTGGTTGCAATTTCTTCTGCTAGAAGAGTTTCAGAGTTATCTGCTCTGCAGTGTTCTCCGCCCTATCTGGTGTTCCATGCAGATAAGGTGGTTTTGCGTACTAAGCCTGGTTTTCTTCCGAAAGTTGTTTCCAACAAAAATATTAACCAGGAGATAGTTGTACCTTCTTTGTGTCTGAATCCAGTTTCAAAGAAGGAACGTTTGTTACACAATTTGGACGTAGTCCGTGCTCTAAAATTCTATTTAGAGGCTACTAAAGATTTCAGACAAACATCTTCCTTGTTTGTTGTTTATTCTGGTAAAAGGAGAGGTCAAAAAGCGACTTCTACCTCTCTTTCCTTTTGGCTTAAAAGCATTATCCGATTGGCTTATGAGACTGCCGGACGGCAGCCTCCTGAAAGAATCACAGCTCACTCCACTAGGGCTGTGGCTTCCACATGGGCCTTCAAGAACGAGGCTTCTGTTGACCAGATATGTAAGGCAGCGACTTGGTCTTCACTGCACACTTTTGCCAAATTTTACAAATTTGATACTTTTGCTTCTTCGGAGGCTATTTTTGGGAGAAAGGTTTTGCAAGCCGTGGTGCCTTCCATTTAGGTGACCTGATTTGCTCCCTCCCTTCATCCGTGTCCTAAAGCTTTGGTATTGGTTCCCACAAGTAAGGATGACGCCGTGGACCGGACACACCAATGTTGGAGAAAACAGAATTTATGCTTACCTGATAAATTACTTTCTCCAACGGTGTGTCCGGTCCACGGCCCGCCCTGGTTTTTTAATCAGGTCTGATTAATTATTTTTTCTAACTACAGTCACCACGGTATCATATGGTTTCTCCTATATATATTTCCTCCTGTCCGTCGGTCGAATGACTGGGGTGGGCGGAGCCTAGGAGGGATCATGTGACCAGCTTTGCTGGGACTCTGCCATTTCCTGTTGGGGAAGAGAATATCCCACAAGTAAGGATGACGCCGTGGACCGGACACACCGTTGGAGAAAGTAATTTATCAGGTAAGCATAAATTCTGTTTTTTTTTAGTCGACAACCCAAAGTATTGATCTAGGCCCATTTTGGTATATTTCATGCCACCATTTCACCGCCAAACGCAAACAAAAAAAATCGTTAACTTTTTCACAAACTTTAAGCTTCTCACTGAAATTATTTACAGACCGCTTGTGCAATCGTGGTACAAATGGTTGTAAATGCTTCTCTGGGATCCCCTTTGTTCAGAAATAGCAGCCATATATGACTTTGGCGTTGCTTTTTGGTAATTAGAAGGCCAATTAATGCAGCGGCGCACCACACTTGTATTATTCCCAGCAGTGAAGTGATTAGGTAGCTTGTAGGGTTCATTTTAGCTTTAGTGTATAGATTGCCCTCCCACCTGACACATCCCACCCCCTGATCTCTCCTTTATCCCTCTCAAACAGCTCTGCCAGTACTAAAATAAAAGGCTTTTTTTTTTTATATATACATTTTTTTTTAATATATGTTCTGCAGTGTAGGATCCTCCATTAACCCCCAACCTCCATGATACCCCCAAACAGCTCTCTAAACCTCCCCCCTCTACCTATTAGCCACCATATTATGTACTGGTACCCAGTTATAATTTTTATTTATTTTCCAAAAAAACTTTTTTTTCTGTAGTGTAGCTGTCCCCCTCATTTACCATACCCGCTTTCCTACCCTCTACCCAACTTTGAACTATAGGATCCCCTTCTCCCTGCTTCCCCCTCCTCCCTCCTCCCTCCTTCCCACTCACTGCCGCTCTACACTTTTCTTTTTCTGTAGCGATCCCGCCCCTCCGAACCACCTCCCGCCCCCTCCCACCCACCTCCCGCCCCCTCCAGGGGTGGGTCAGACTGGGAGATGGCTGCCACATGATAAAAAGGGAGGGAAAAACAGAATTTATGTTTACCTGATAAATTACTTTCTCCAACGGTGTGTCCGGTCCACGGCGTCATCCTTACTTGTGGGATATTCTCTTCCCCAACAGGAAATGGCAAAGAGCCCAGCAAAGCTGGTCACATGATCCCTCCTAGGCTCCGCCTACCCCAGTCATTCGACCGACGTTAAGGAGGAATATTTGCATAGGAGAAACCATATGATACCGTGGTGACTGTAGTTAAAGAAAATAAAGTATCAGACCTGATTAAAAAACCAGGGCGGGCCGTGGACCGGACACACCGTTGGAGAAAGTAATTTATCAGGTAAACATAAATTCTGTTTTCTCCAACATAGGTGTGTCCGGTCCACGGCGTCATCCTTACTTGTGGGAACCAATACCAAAGCTTTAGGACACGGATGATGGGAGGGAGCAAATCAGGTCACCTAGATGGAAGGCACCACGGCTTGCAAAACCTTTCTCCCAAAAACAGCCTCAGAAGAAGCAAAAGTATCAAACTTGTAAAATTTGGTAAAAGTGTGCAGTGAAGACCAAGTCGCTGCCCTACATATCTGATCAACAGAAGCCTCGTTCTTGAAGGCCCATGTGGAAGCCACAGCCCTAGTGGAATGAGCTGTGATTCTTTCGGGAGGCTGCCTTCCGGCAGTCTCGTAAGCCAATCTGATTATGCTTTTAATCCAAAAAGAGAGAGAGGTAGAAGTTGCTTTTTGACCTCTCCTTTTACCGGAATAAACAACAAACAAGGAAGATGTTTGTCTAAAATTCTTTGTAGCGTCTAAATAGAATTTTAGAGCGCGAACAACATCCAAATTGTGCAACAAACGTTCCTTCTTTGAAACTGGTTTCGGGCACAGAGAAGGTACGATAATCTCCTGGTTAATGTTTTTGTTAGAAACAACTTTTGGAAGAAAACCAGGTTTAGTACGTAAAACCACCTTATCTGCATGGAACACCAGATAAGGAGGAGAACACTGCAGAGCAGATAATTCTGAAACTCTTCTAGCAGAAGAAATTGCAACCAAAAACAAAACTTTCCAAGATAATAACTTAATATCAACGGAATGTAAGGGTTCAAACGGAACCCCCTGAAGAACTGAAAGAACTAAGTTGAGACTCCAAGGAGGAGTCAAAGGTTTGTAAACAGGCTTGATTCTAACCAGAGCCTGAACAAAGGCTTGAACATCTGGCACAGCTGCCAGCTTTTTGTGAAGTAACACAGACAAGGCAGAAATCTGTCCCTTCAGGGAACTTGCAGATAATCCTTTTTCCAATCCTTCTTGAAGGAAGGATAGAATCTTAGGAATCTTAACCTTGTCCCAAGGGAATCCTTTAGATTCACACCAACAGATATATTTTTTCCAAATTTTGTGGTAAATCTTTCTAGTTACAGGCTTTCTGGCCTGAACAAGAGTATCGATAACAGAATCTGAGAACCCTCGCTTCGATAAGATCAAGCGTTCAATCTCCAAGCAGTCAGCTGGAGTGAGACCAGATTCGGATGTCCGAACGGACCTTGAACAAGAAGGTCTCGTCTCAAAGGTAGCTTCCATGGTGGAGCCGATGACATATTCACCAGATCTGCATACCAAGTCCTGCGTGGCCACGCAGGAGCTATCAAGATCACCGACGCCCTCTCCTGATTGATCCTGGCTACCAGCCTGGGGATGAGAGGAAACGGCGGGAATACATAAGCTAGTTTGAAGGTCCAAGGTGCTACTAGTGCATCCACTAGAGCCGCCTTGGGATCCCTGGATCTGGACCCGTAGCAAGGAACTTTGAAGTTCTGACGAGAGGCCATCAGATCCATGTCTGGAATGCCCCACAGTTGAGTGATTTGGACAAAAATTTCCGGATGGAGTTCCCACTCCCCCGGATGCAATGTCTGACGACTCAGAAAATCCGCTTCCCAATTTTCCACTCCTGGGATGTGGATTGCAGACAGGTGGCAGGAGTGAGACTCCGCCCATTGAATGATTTTGGTCACTTCTTCCATCGCCAGGGAACTCCTTGTTCCCCCCTGATGGTTGATGTACGCAACAGTTGTCATGTTGTCTGATTGAAACCGTATGAACTTGGCCCTCGCTAGCTGAGGCCAAGCCTTGAGAGCATTGAATATCGCTCTCAGTTCCAGAATATTTATCGGTAGAAGAGATTCTTCCCGAGACCAAAGACCCTGAGCTTTCAGGGATCCCCAGACCGCGCCCCAGCCCATCAGACTGGCGTCGGTCGTGACAATGACCCACTCCGGTCTGCGGAAGGTCATCCCTTGTGACAGGTTGTCCAGGGACAGCCACCAACGGAGTGAGTCTCTGGTCCTCTGATTTACTCTTCCTCGGAGACAAGTCTGTATAGTCCCCATTCCACTGACTGAGCATGCACAGTTGTAATGGTCTTAGATGAATGCGCGCAAAAGGAACTATGTCCATTGCCGCTACCATCAAACCTATCACTTCCATGCACTGCGCTATGGAAGGAAGAGGAACGGAATGAAGTATCCGACAAGAGTCTAGAAGTCTTGTTTTTCTGGCCTCTGTCAGAAAAATCCTCATTTCTAAGGAGTCTATTATTGTTCCCAAGAAGGGAACCCTTGTTGACGGGGATAGAGAACTCTTTTCCACGTTCACTTTCCATCCGTGAGATCTGAGAAAGGCCAGGACGATGTCCGTGTAAGCCTTTGCTTGAGGAAGGGACGACGCTTGAATCAGAATGTCGTCCAAGTAAGGTACTACAGCAATGCCCCTTGGTCTTAGCACAGCTAGAAGGGACCCTAGTACCTTTGTGAAAATCCTTGGAGCAGTGGCTAATCCGAAAGGAAGCGCCACGAACTGGTAATGCTTGTCCAGGAATGCGAACCTTAGGAACCGATGATGTTCCTTGTGGATAGGAATATGTAGATACGCATCCTTTAAATCCACCGTGGTCATGAATTGACCTTCCTGGATGGAAGGAAGAATTGTTCGAATGGTTTCCATCTTGAACGATGGAACCTTGAGAAACTTGTTTAAGATCTTGAGATCTAAGATTGGTCTGAACGTTCCCTCTTTTTTGGGAACTATGAACAGATTGGAGTAGAACCCCATCCCTTGTTCTCCTAATGGAACAGGATGAATCACCCCCATTGTTAACAGGTCTTCTACACAATGTAAGAATGCCTGTCTTTTTATGTGGTCTGAAGACAACTGAGACCTGTGGAACCTCCCCCTTGGGGGAAGCCCCTTGAATTCCAGAAGATAACCTTGGGAGACTATTTCTAGTGTCCAAGGATCCAGAACATCTCTTGCCCAAGCCTGAGCGAAGAGAGAGAGTCTGCCCCCCACCAGATCCGGTCCCGGATCGGGGGCCAACATTTCATGCTGTCTTGGTAGCAGTGGCAGGTTTCTTGGCCTGCTTTCCCTTGTTCCAGCCTTGCATTGGTCTCCAAGCTTGCTTGGCTTGAGAAGTATTACCCTCTTGCTTAGAGGACGTAGCACTTTGGGCTGGTCCGTTTCTACGAAAGGGACGAAAATTAGGTTTATTTTTGGCCTTGAAAGGCCGATCCTGAGGAAGGGCATGGCCCTTACCCCCAGTGATATCAGAGATAATCTCTTTCAAGTCAGGGCCAAACAGCGTTTTCCCCTTGAAAGGAATGTTAAGTAGCTTGTTCTTGGAAGACGCATCAGCTGACCAAGATTTCAACCAAAGCGCTCTGCGCGCCACAATAGCAAACCCAGAATTCTTAGCCGCTAACCTAGCCAATTGCAAAGTGGCGTCTAGGGTGAAAGAATTAGCCAATTTGAGAGCATTGATTCTGTCCATAATCTCCTCATAAGGAGGAGAATCACTATCGACCGCCTTTACCAGCTCATCGAACCAGAAACATGCGGCTGTAGCGACAGGGACAATGCATGAAATTGGTTGTAGAAGGTAACCCTGCTGAACAAACATCTTTTTAAGTAAACCTTCTAATTTTTTATCCATAGGATCTTTGAAAGCACAACTATCTTCTATGGGTATAGTGGTGCGTTTGTTTAAAGTGGAAACCGCTCCCTCGACCTTGGGGACTGTCTGCCATAAGTCCTTTCTGGGGTCGACCATAGGAAACAATTTTTTAAATATGGGGGGAGGGACGAAAGGAATACCGGGCCTTTCCCATTCTTTATTTACAATGTCCGCCACCCGCTTGGGTATAGGAAAAGCTTCTGGGAGCCCCGGGACCTCTAGGAACTTGTCCATTTTACATAGCTTCTCTGGGATGACCAAATTGTCACAATCATCCAGAGTGGATAATACCTCCTTAAGCAGAGCGCGGAGATGTTCCAACTTAAATTTAAACGTAATCACATCAGGTTCAGCTTGTTGAGAAATGTTCCCTGAATCTGTAATTTCTCCCTCAGACAAAACCTCCCTGGCCCCATCAGACTGGTTTAGGGGCCCTTCAGAACCATTATTATCAGCGTCGTCATGCTCTTCAGTATCTAAAACAGAGCAGTCGCGCTTACGCTGATAAGTGTGCATTTTGGCTAAAATGTTTTTGACAGAATTATCCATTACAGCCGTTAATTGTTGCATAGTAAGGAGTATTGGCGCGCTAGATGTACTAGGGGCCTCCTGAGTGGGCAAGACTCGTGTAGACGAAGGAGGGAATGATGCAGTACCATGCTTACTCCCCTCACTTGAGGAATCATCTTGGGCATCATTGTCATTGTCACATAAATCACATTTATTTAAATGAGAAGGAACTCTGGCTTCCCCACATTCAGAACACAGTCTATCTGGTAGTTCAGACATGTTAAACAGGCATAAACTTGATAACAAAGTACAAAAAACGTTTTAAAATAAAACCGTTACTGTCACTTTAAATTTTAAACTGAACACACTTTATTACTGCAATTGCGAAAAAATATGAAGGAATTGTTCAAAATTCACCAAAATTTCACCACAGTGTCTTAAAGCCTTAAAAGTATTGCACACCAAATTTGGAAGCTTTAACCCTTAAAATAACGGAACCGGAGCCGTTTTTAACTTTAACCCCTTTACAGTCCCTGGTATCTGCTTTGCTGAGACCCAACCAAGCCCAAAGGGGAATACGATACCAAATGACGCCTTCAGAAAGTCTTTTCTATGTATCAGAGCTCCTCACACATGCGACTGCATGTCATGCCTCTCAAAAACAAGTGCGCAACACCGGCGCGAAAATGAGGCTCTGCCTATGATTTGGGAAAGCCCCTAAAGAGAAAGGTGTCTAAAAAAGTGCCTGCCGATATAATCTTATCAAAATACTTAGATTAAATGATTCCTCAAGGCTAAATATGTGTTAATAATGAATCGATTTAGCCCAGAAAAAGTCTACAGTCTTAATAAGCCCTTGTGAAGCCCTTATTTACAATCTTAATAAACATGGCTTACCGGATCCCATAGGGAAAATGACAGCTTCCAGCATTACATCGTCTTGTTAGAATGTGTCATACCTCAAGCAGCAAGAGACTGCTCACTGTTCCCCCAACTGAAGTTAATTCCTCTCAACAGTCCTGTGTGGAACAGCCATGGATTTTAGTAACGGTTGCTAAAATCATTTTCCTCATACAAACAGAAATCTTCATCTCTTTTCTGTTTCTGAGTAAATAGTACATACCAGCACTATTTTAAAATAACAAACTCTTGATTGAATAATAAAAACTACAGTTAAACACTAAAAAACTCTAAGCCATCTCCGTGGAGATGTTGCCTGTACAACGGCAAAGAGAATGACTGGGGTAGGCGGAGCCTAGGAGGGATCATGTGACCAGCTTTGCTGGGCTCTTTGCCATTTCCTGTTGGGGAAGAGAATATCCCACAAGTAAGGATGACGCCGTGGACCGGACACACCTATGTTGGAGAAATTTGATTGTTTGAAATTTTATTTGGTTTTATACCTTCATGTTATACCTTATTGTTGGCTTTTGCTATTAGCAGAATATAATCAAATTGGAAGGTTAGTCCTAGTAACCTACTTAATTTATTTATGTTTTTCTAAAGAAAACTAGGACCACAACTATCATCCCAAGCAGACCTTTCCCATATATTAAAACCCCGCCTACAGATAACTTAGGCCCCACCTACTGATTCCTGGTCTGGTAAAATGTAACAGAAAATGTGCTGTCGGGGACCCTTTACACTGTTTAGAGATCATGTTATAGATTTGTAAACTCATTTCATATTTA